>NC_056749.1:71173035-71215535 GCF_019279795.1 Protopterus annectens | reverse complement strand
TGGTATCATTTATAAATTCCTGGAGAATGATTATGGCCTTCATCTTAGAATAACACTTGATGACACACACAACTATCGTCTGTAATCTCTCAAGAAGACAGTACAACATATGGCCAGCTTATCACTCTGTAGTCTTCTCTTTAATTCACTCAATGCTGAGGTCTCAACATCTTAAGGGGAGAATAATCCCTTTTGGGTTTCACATTGCCCTATTGGCCAGAAGCAGTATTCAGCCACTTGAAATGTGACCAAATAACCTACACTGTAATGTTACTTTGATAAAGACAAAAATGACTGTTGGCTAATTTACATTTAAGCTACCAAATGCAGTGCACTAAAATCACTCAGACGTGGAGAGGAAGTAATAATAACAATAAACTTACTAGATTGTTGAGATTTCTAACTTGTGGAAGTAGTGTTCAATGTTAGTTCATTTTATTTCATCCTACTATGACTGTTTCTTTTCTGTCTTTTACCTTCCTTGATGATATTGCCACCACAGCTCTCGTCTTCCATCAAATGTAGCATTATAATGCTTGCTTTCTTCCAGCCAAGTCATTTGTTTTAATTTGCCTTTCCTACATCCAGTTCTGTACTCCCATATCTCTTTAAGAATTCTGTGTGTAGCAATAGCAGTTCTAAAAATGGGTTTGTTTTTCATCCATTTTTACAGATGTCCTTCATGCTGTACTTTGTGGTCTCTACTATTCTCTCTTACCCATATATACGTACACTTTTATCTTTACTAATTTAATTATTTTTTGTAATTATTTGTGAGGTCAGACTCTACAAATCTCTCTTACCCATATATACGTACACTTTTACCTTTACTGAATTAATTATTTTTTATAATTATTTGTGAGGTCAGTCTCAACAAATCTCTCTTACCCATATATATGTACACTTTTACCTTTACTGATTTAATTATTTTTTGTAATTATTTATGAGGCCAGTCTCTACAAAGATCTCTTACCCATATATACATACACTTCAACCTTTACTGATTTAATTATTTTTTGTATTTATTTGTGAGGTCAGTCTCAACAAATCTCTCTTACCCATATATATGTACACTTTTACCTTTACTGATTGAATTATTTTTTGTAATTATTTATGAGGTCAGTCTCTACAAATATCTCTTACCCATATATAAGTACACTTCAACCTTTACTGATTTAAATATTTTTTGTATTTATTTGTGAGGTCAGTCTCTACTAATCTCTCTTACCCATATATACGTACACTTTTACCTTTACTGATTTAATTATTTTTTGTAATTATTTATGAGGTCAGTCTCTACAAATATCTCTTACCAATATATACGCGCACTTTTACCTTTACTAATTTAATTATGTTTTGTAATAATTTGTGAGGTCACTCTCTAGAAATATCTCTACCCATATATACATACATTTTTACCTTTACTAATTTAATTATTTTTTTGTAATTATTTGTGAGGTCAAGCTCTACAAATATCTTTTACCAATATATACGTACACTTTTACCTTTACTAATTTAATTATATTTTGTAATTATTTGTGAGGCCAGTCTCTACTAATATCTCTTACCCATATATAAGTACACTTTTACCTTTACTGATTTAATTATTTTTTGTAATTATTTGTGAGGTCAGTCTTTACTAATTTCCCTTACCCATAGATACGTACACTTTTACCTTTACTAATTTTATTATTTTTTGTAATTACTTGTGAGGTCAGTCTCTACTAATCTTTCTTACCCATATATACATACACTTTTACCTTTACTGATTTAAATATTTGTTGTAATTATTTGTGAGTTCAGTCTCTACAAATATCTCTTACCAATATATAAGTACACTTTTACCTTTACTAATTTAATTATTTTTTGTAATTATTTGTGTGGTCAGTCTCTAGAAATATCTCTTACCCATATATACATACACTCTGAGCTGGTATAATAAGTTGGGGGGTGTGGGGGATGAAGCCCCCACTTGGGTTTGTTTTATTTGCTTTGTTTTGTTTTTTTAAGTTTTGTTGGTCGATTTTTTACTTACCAAGGGAAAATTTATGACAGTTTGGACTAAATATAATCTATCGTTTCTATCTCACCATTTTGCAACTCAACGTTATGGTAATTCATTATTTTGACATAGATCTATATATATGAAAATATCATCTTCTTTTGGCTGTTCCCATTAGGGGTCACCACAGTGGATCTTCTGTTTCCATTTCTTCCTGTCCTCTGCATCATGCTCTTTCACACCAACCGCCTGCATGTCCTCTCTCACCACATCCATAAACCTTATCTTAGGCCTTCCTCTTTTCCTCTTACCTGGCAGCTCCATCCTTAGCATCCTTTTCCCAATATACCCAGCATCCCTCCTCAGCACATGTCCAAACCAATGCAATCTTGCCTCTCTTGCTTTGTCTCCAAACTGTCCAACCTGAGCTGACCCTCTAATATACTGATTCCTAAACCTGTCCATCCTAGTCACACCCAGTGCAAATCTTAACATTTTTAACTCTGCCACATCCAGCTCTGACTCCTGCCTTTTCGTCAATGCCACCGCATCCAACCCATATAACATAGCTGGTCTCACTACCCTCTTGTAGACCTTCCCTTTCACTCTTACTGGTACCTGTCTGTCACAAATCACTCCTGACACTCTTCTCCACCCATTCCACCTTGCCTGTACTCTCTTCTTCACCTCTTTTCCACATTCACCATTACTCTGAACTGTTGATCCCAAGTACTTAAACTCTTCTACCTTTACCAACTCTACTCCCTGCATCCTCACTATTCCTGTACCCTCCCTCACATTTACACACATATATTCTGTTTTAGCCCTGCTGACCTTCATTCCTCTCCTCTCTAAAGCATATCTTCACCTCTCCAGGGTCTCCTCAACCTGGTCCCTACTCTCACTACATATCACAATGTCATCTGCAAACATCATAGTCCATGGGGCCTCCTGTCTGATCTCATCTGTCAACCTGTCCATCACTACTGCAAATAAGAAAGGGCTCAGAGCTGATCCTTGATGTAATCCCACCTCCACCTTAAACGTATCTGTCACTCCCACCGCAGTCCTCACCAATGTCACACTACCCTCGTACATATCCTGTACCACTCTTACATACTTCTCTGCCACTCCCGACTTCCTCATACAATACCACAACTCCTCTCTAGGCACCCTGTCATATGCTTCTAAGTCCACAAAGACACAATGCAACTCCTTCTGACCTTCTCTGTATTTCCCCAACAACACTCTCAGTGCAAATATTGCATCTGTAGTGCTCTTTCCTGGCATGTAACCATACTGCTGATCACTAATCATCACCTCCCTTCTTAACCTAGCTTCCACTACTCTTTCCCATAACTTCAAGCTGTGACTGATGAATTTTATCCCTCTGTAGTTACTGCAGCTCTGCACATCACCCTTATTCTTAAAGATAGGTACAAAAACACTTTTTCTCTACTCCTCAGGCATCCTCTGACTTTCCAAAATTTCATTAAACAATCTAGTTAAAAATTCCACTGCCATTTCTCCTAAGCACCTCCATGCTTCCACTGGTATGTCATCTGGGCCAACAGCCTTTCCATTCTTCATCCTCTTCATAGCTGTCCTTACTTCCTCCTTGCTAATCTGCTTCACTTCCTGATTCACTATCCCCACATCATCCAACCTTCTCTCTCTCTCATTCTCTTCATTCATCAGCCCTTCAAAGTACTCTTTCCATCTACTCAACACACTCTCCTCACTTGTGAGTACATTTCCCTCACTGTCCTTTATCACCCTTACCTGCTGCACATCTTTCCCAGCTCTGTCCCTCTGTCTAGACAATCGGTACAGGTCCTTTTCTCCCTCTTTAGTGTCCAGTCTCTCATACAACTCTCCATATGCCGTATCCTTAGCCTTCGCCACCTCTCTCTTTGCCATACCTTATATATGAAAATATCAGCACTCCAAAAAAATAATTAGACCATTTATTTAAACCAAACGGGTAAAGGCAAATTCCCACAACAGACCAAGATGGCCCACTGCACCACCTTACTCATGTGGACTAGCCCTAACATTGCCCCCAACTCTGCGGATTGCATTACAAAAAATCCTTTCCTTAACAATAGTAGTACACAAGAGAAAAGACACAGAACACCCACAACAAAATCATGCAAAACAGTAAAATTATTTTCTTACTTAACTCTTAGTCTAACCCTAACCTGTGAATGCTCATACATACATACCAACCACTATAATCTTTTCAGTCTAACATTCATTTTGCTGCACATTCCTGCTTACAAACATTATAAACATGAACATTCAGTCAAATGTAGTTTAAATTTTTTGTGCTTTCAGTGTTTTTCACACCTAAAAACTTTTCAGTCAAATGTGCTTTTGATAGTTTGAAATGTAACTCTCTCTCTCTCTCTAAATGAACATGCACCACCCAGAAGCATTAGAGTCAAAACTAAATATGCCCCCTGGCTAACAAAAGAGACAAAAACAATAATGAAAACTAGGGCCAAAGCCTGGATTCAATTTCATAAACACAAAACCTCTTCCCTTAAACAACAATACCTAGAAATCTGTAACAAAGCCAAAAAACACATTAAGCTAGACCAAGCCAATTACTATAAAACCAGGCAAGACAAATTTGCTAATAGCCCTCAGAAATTCTGGGTCACAATAAATAGTTTACTGTATCCTGGAAAAGCGACCACTCCTATCCCCGAACTACCAAACAACTACGACAACATCCCAACATATTTCAATAGATACTTTACTGAAACAATTCAAACTCTAGCCAACAACCAAAATAGCACCAGCAACCCCATACAAAATCCCACCCCCTCCCACACCATAGAACTAATCAACTCCCTGAACTTTTCCCTACACCCTGTGTCCACTAAGAGTATTACCAAACTCCTGAAACATCTTAAGCCAACCACACTAGCTGCAGACAAACTCCCTGCTGACGTCCTTCAGGCAACAGCTGATGCCATAGCCTACCCCATATCCATCCTCATAAATAGGTCCATTACAGAATCCACTGTACCCGCTTTGTGGAAAGTATCACACATAATCCCACTCCACAAGGGAGGCAAATCTCGAGAGCTGACCAACTACCGGCCAATAGCAATTCTCTCACCTTTATCAAAAATATTGGAGAGAAGAGTTCACTCTCAACTAATGCAATATCTCTTAACAAATAACCTGCTATCCCATTCTCAGCACGGCTTTAGACCCTCCCACAGCACCACCACCGCACTACTATCCTTAACAACTTAGTCAATCACTACAGAAACAAGGGACTACTCATGTCCGCCATATTTCTAGACTTATCTAAAGCCTTCGATATGGTTAACCATAGCAGGCTTCTGGAAATACTAGCTACCCTTAACATCCACTCTTCTACTATATCATGGTTTAGTAACTACCTATCAGGTCGACAACAAGCAGTGCTATGCAAAACCAACTGCCCTCTCTCTTACCAGTCTCCATTGGTGTCCCTCAAGGATCCATTCTCGGTCCTCTACTGTTCTCCCTATTCACAAACCAGACAGCATCATCTTCACTCTCTGCCAAAGTAGTACAATATGCAGACGACACCACTATTATATGTGCCACCCCTAATATGAATGAACTACAAACCATAACTCAGCAAATTTCACCTCAGCAGAAACATGGTTCGCCAGCATAAAACTCCTTCTTAATCCCCAAAAAAACAACATAGTCATATTTGGCCCTGGTGGACCACCTCAGCAATGCAATGATCTAACTATAGTCTCTAAAGATAACATCACAATCACTCCAACTACACACACAAAACTGCTAGTGGTAATTATTGACAACAACCTCAGATATGACCTTCACATAGCCCAAACAATCAAGAAAGTAAACAAAAAACTGGGTCTCCTTTATGTAAGCAAACAATTCATGACCAAGGAGACCAAATCCACAATCGCAAGGACTCATCTCTTATCTGTCCTACTGTTTGCCACCCCTGTAATGACAAATCTTCGCCACTCCGAACTCACCAAAATGGAATCTTGTTACAAGATTGCCAAGTTTGCTACTGAGACCTCTCATAGATCCCATCACTGTCTTACCCTAAAGCAACTCAACTGGCTTGAGCTGCACCAACAACTGATACTTCAGCAACTCTATACAACATACAAGTTGTACTACCTACCCAACAAAACCCCATCACTACAGCAAATAATTCAACCCTGCACAACCAGCAGAACCTGAAGATCCAGTAGCCAAAACCTTTTAAATGTCATCAAACATAAAAATGAAGCAGGTAAATCTCTCTTTGCCTGCACCATAACTAAAGTTTGGAATCAACTCCCAAATCACATCACTGCTACAGTCTCTCCCCTCCAATTAAAAAACCTCCTCAAAAGCCACTTTACAAACAACTGACTCTGCTCCTGTGTCTGCCCAGGTTAAACCAACCCACTGCACTGTTGCTAAATCCAGGAATGCATCTGTTGATAATCACCTATTACTATCTCTAGTTATGCAAGTTTGATCTGCTTACTCCAAGCACACAGACTTTTCTTAATGTACTCTGCCTTTTGTTCCTTTTCTCTCAGATACCACGTGACTTCTAATCCGTCAATCCGTCAAACTACTAGATACACAACATACATCCACCACTGCTACATAAAACTCTTGTACTGTTTTTCCCAATATTGTACTACTCTCAATCTCTCAATGGACTGCAGATTGACGTACTGCCAGTAATTGTAAAGTTCTGCCAACAATACACTGAAATGACTCTGAAACAAACTTGTACATAGTCCTAATAACAAGAAGTTAATATTTGACATTGTACTGCTTATTAACCAAATACCAAAAATGTAAAACTCTGCCTACCACATGCTGAAATGAGTCTGTAATATACCTGTATATTGTACTGTTAAAATGAAGTTAATATTTGACTAATGGATGCTGGAATGTATTGTATTACTACTGCATGCTGATTGTATTAGATGTAATAAAATCCTAACCTGTACTGTATCTGGAGCTTTTCTCCCCGGGCCTCCGCTGAAAAAGGACCTGTGTCCAGTCGGACTTTCCCGGTTAACAAAAGTAAAATAAAATAAATAAATAAATATATGTCTGTGTATATTTATACGGATATAATATATATATATATATATATATATATATATATATATATATATATATATATATATATTATGGGTCTTCTGTTTTTCATCAGAATTACATTTCAGTGAATCACAGATAAGCGACTCCACTTACCCGAAACCTCACTTGTGTGAAACTTCACTTTTCCGACGTCCATTTCATCGACATATTTAGACTACTGCTGTTGGTACTGTGAGAAGTAGAAGTATAGAGTCGTTATGTTGGTCTCGTACACCATACTTGTTGTGAAGCCTAATAGATGACAGGGTAGTGACAGCAATCTTTTTCACATGATATGTTGTATTTACAGTGGTTGTAGGTTTCAAATGCTGATTGCACTACAGTGCAGATCAGGGAATCGACCCGTGTTATCACTGTAGTGTGATCTTGGAGTTGGTATATATAATGTGTAGGGGGTGTGTGCTTTTTTGTTTTATAGGTTTTGCAATTGTTTTTTCAGGTATTTGTCATTTGGAGAAGTGTAGTTTAGCAAAAGTAAGTTTTTGGGTGAGTAGAGCTGCTTATCTGTGATTTGCTGAAGTGTAATTTTGATGATAAAAAATAGACTCATAATGGTGCAGAGTTTAACATTGTTGCCTCACAGCAAGAGGTTCTCTGGTTCGATTCCCAGCTGGGGTACCTTCTGTGCAGAGTCTGCATGCCTTCCATGCATTCGCATGGTTTTCCTCCGGGTACTCCGGTTTCCTCCCACATTCCAAAGGCATGCATCTGGAATGTTGGGCCTCCACTGAAAATAACCTCTGTCTTAGTTGGACTTTCCTGATCAACAAATAATAAATAAAGATATATATATATATATATATATATATATATATATATATATATATATATATACACACATATAGATAGATATTTATTGTATGGATATATATATATATATATATATATAGATACATACATACATACATACACACACACATACATTTATATATATATATATATATATATATATATATATATATATATACACACACACAATATTTTATATTTATATATATATATATATATATATATATATATATATATATATATATATATATATATATATATATATATAGTGTATGTGTATATGAGGTTTATATTATAACCTTGAAGGTTTAATACTTATCGAACTTTATGCATCAAAGTATTACACCATCGAAACCTAATAAAAAAAATTATTAAAACAAAAAAAATAAAACTAAAGCGTTTATGCAGGGGGGCAAGCCCCTCTGCATCCCCACATTCCCTGCTACTTAAATATACCAACTCTGAGATTGCACAACATTGAAGTAAACGAAAATCTCCCCTTACAGAGATTTCCATTTAAATGTTCAATGTGCGCTTTCGGTAATTTCGTGTCGACAATATCGTATTCAATATTGTCAGACTTCAAGATTCTGATATAGACCCATGTATATGTACATACATATATGTGTGTTTGTATTTGAGTATGTATATATTAATAAGATATATATCTAAAGTACACACACACACATACATAAGTAGAGAGAGAGGGAGACAATCCAGGCAGCCAGCAAACCTTTGGAAGGTGAGAGGAAACCAGATTATATTGACAAAACCCAGGCACATACAGAAGAACATTCAAAGTCCACAGAAACAGTGACCAGAGTTCAGGGTTGAACCATGGACCCCTGAGGCAAAGATCTTAACCAGAATGGACCCTAAAGTAATGAAACTGATATCTTATTCACTAAGCCACAATACTACCTCCTCAACTACTACTCATTTCCTGTCACTTTTGCCTCTCGAAGAAGCACGTGGCCCTTTTTGAAATGTCTTCCTTTGACATCTTTGCGTTATTTCCTCCTACTCTGTACGAGGTGTTGATTAAAACAGGAAAAGTGCGAATGTGAGTCACTTTTATAGATGGCAAAATGACCATCCTATAGAAGCTGCCAGTGGTGTGACTTTGGAAATGGCTGTCTTAGAAAATGGGAGAATGAAGGACATGGCACACTTATAACTCTAAAAAGATAAAACTTTGTTCCTTTCATTGTCAGCTGAAAGACATTCCAATGACTGATAATTGGCCATATTTAGGTATACTCGCTCAGTACTATCACTTACCCCTTGTTTGCATTTGTTGTTCTGGGTGTGTTCACAACCCCTGGAGATTATCTTTCTAAATGTTGTTTCTCAGAAGATTTAGTTTGTACTCTGCCACAATAAGCATAATTTGCTGTTCATAAGACCATTCCAGAAACCTTACATCATTTCCAATATTTTCAGTTCCCCACACATTTGATTAGTTCATTGGTTTATGTTTGTTTACAGCTTATGGCAAAACATTAGAAAATCAGAGAAGTTTAAAAAGAACAGGAATAAAATGTGGAGACTGACTTACTCTGCAATTTGGCAGCACAGGAGTCGGAGAAGTATGGGAGGGGGTCTGTGTGATTTAGAGTAAAAACTGGTAAATATGCAACATATTAGTGTTAATGAGGAAGGAGCTGTGTGGAATTTTGTTGAGTGTAACCAGGAGTCCAACTAATTCCATATCTGTCTGTTGTACAATTTGTTGAGAGACAATGTGGATGCAAATAAATATAGATACTACCCCCCAGGTGACAGCGGATCTTAATGCAAGCTAGGCATTGTACCCTCGAATAGAGGGAGTGTTATTATTACATTTGAACCAGATTTCTGTAATTCCATAAATGCTGATTTCTCATAAGAAAGGAAGGCCACAAATTCAGAGACTCTGTTGTTTAGACTACCGACAGTTATTAGTGTTAACTTGAAATTAACTAGATTGGAAATTGGTATGTTGTGATGCCCTTTGGGTTAATATTACCTAAATACATGAAAACACTCTGGAGGTTGTGACAAAGGAGTTACTGCCAGCACAGCTAGGTGGAATTCTGTAAATAATTATATGTCATTTGCGAATATTAACATGATTTATATAGAAATGAAAGGAGATACTGCCAGCCCAGCTATCTGGAATTTTGTACATAATTATATGTCATTGGTGAATATCAAAATGATTTGTGTAAAATGCTTGTGTTACAACTTTATCAGAACTGTATGATATGCGTATATCAAACTGCTGGTACAGAAGTGTGTGTTGTAAATGGTTTGTAAAGTACTGAGCTTAAACATGTAATCACAGTGCACCATACTGGAAAAGAACAGAAATCCACATACACTAATGTAACTGTTTAAATGTATATGTTTTAACAATAGAAACTGGGACAAAGGAGGTTAACTTCAGAAAAATAGCTGAAATTACTTTATGACCAGGCCATACAAAGATGTTATCTTTCATTTTCAGTGCAGTAACATACACAATGTCTAGAACTAGGGGACTTTATGTTTGTCTTCAAAGTGTTTTATTGTATTATGACTTCCAACAGCTGCACAGATCTGAGGAATAGCTCTTGTCTAAGTATTTTCACAGGTAGATGTTAAACACTGCTAGTTTTCAGCAGTGTGGGTTTTACCTGGGATAAAGTCAGATGACAAGAAATTATGAGATTCTGCAAGCTATCCCAGCAGTAATATTTGAGATATGAAGTCTCTGAGAGAGAGATTGCATTCTCTATTCTGTCTTTGACCTGACAACATCAAGATCCATTCACCACACATCTGCCTTGCTGCTCAAATTAAGTAAGTGTACTAGCTTATAGTAATTCTCTTAGATATAGTCAGGAATAAAGCAAAGCTTAACTTAGATATTTTCTTTATTTATTTATTTGAAACTGTCCTGCAATGCTGTGTCAAAATATTCCTGTGTTTTTGAACTCTGCTGTCACTGTAAATATATACTGAGTATTTTCTTGTTCTTTTAATATTTATTATTAAATATATTTAAACCTTTCATTGTGGCTGATCTATCTATAGATATTTAAGTTCTGAAAGTATTTGCATATTTATATGGTGACACTGTGTAGGCCACTCCTAATAGCCTTGCTCTTGGTCAAACTACCATTTGTATTGATAGTGGCTTTTCATGTTAATGTGAGCGTCTTGAAGTATATTATCCTGTATTGTTAGAGTTGTATCTCCAGAGAACATATACATGCCAGTGCATATGCACGCACACGCTTACTCACACACACACACACACACACACACACACACACACACACACACACACACACACACACACACACACACAGTAATGAAGTTTTTGAATACTTCTAACCTATTTATGTATATCCTTAGAATATCTGGTGTAAAGCATGGAGTATGTTGCTGTATCTGAGAGTATTACACATGCATGCTTACTAGCACTGTCCCTCGCAGCAGATCTACCATTTAGCAAATGGCAACTGGCTAAATGCTATCGGGCTAGTCCAGTCCCTTCAAATAATAACTACCAGAATGCATATATAAGTTTTCCTATGAGTGATTGCTTTTTCCCTACAGTTGTGTGGCCATAAGAAAATCTATCTATATATCTTATATATCTGTATATATATATATATATATATATATATATATATATATATATATATATATATACATACAGTGGATATAAAAAGTGCACACACCCCTGTTAAAATGTCAGGTTTTTGAGATATAAAAATGAGACCACAATAAATCATTTCAAAACTTTTTCCTTAAATGTGACCTATAAGTTGTATAATTCAACTGAAAAACAAATCTCTTAAGGGAAAAAAAATGTAAAAAAATTTAAAAAAAAACATATAGTAAGCTGGTTGCATAAGTGTGCACACCCTTAAACTAATACTTTGTTGAAGCACCTTTTGATTTAATTACAGAATTCAGTCTTGTTAGGTACACACCTGCCATCAATTAAAGAGACTGTGATTAAAACCAAATAAAGTTCAGCTGTCCTAGTAGGATTTTTCTGACATTTACCCAGTTGCCTGCTAACAGCAAAAGCCATGGTTTGCAGAGAGCTTACAAAGCATCAAAGGGATCTCATTTTTAAAACGTATCAGTCAGGAGAAGAGTACAAAAATAATTCCACAGCATTGGATAAACCATGGAACACAGTGAAGACAGTCATCAAAATGTGGAGAAAATATGGGACAACAGTGACATTGCAAAGAACTGGATGTCCCTCCAAAATTGATGAAAAGACAAGATGAAAACTGGTCAGGGAGGCTGCCAAGAGACCTACAACAACACTGAAGGACCTGCAGGAATTTCTGGCAAGTACTGGTTGTGTACTACATGTGACAACAATCTCCCGTATTCTCCATATGTCTGGACTATGGGGTAGGGTTTCAAGATGGAGGCTTTTTGTTACACAGAAAAACATCTATGCCTGGCTAAAATTTGCAAAAAAATACACGATCTCCTAAAACCATGTGGAAAAATGTGTTATGATCTAATGAGACCAAGGGTGAACTTTTTGGCCACAATTCCAAAAGGTACGTTTGGCACAAAAACAATACTTCACTTCACCAAAAGAACACCATCTCCACGGTGAAGGATGGTGGTGGCAGTATCATGCTAAAGGGTTGCTTTTCTTCAGCTGGAACTGGAGCTTTGGTCAAGGTGGAGGGAATTATGAACAGTTCCAAATAAGAGCCACTTTTGGCCCAACAGCTTCAGGAGTCTGTTAGAAAGCTGAAAATGAAGAGAAACTTCACTTTTCAACATGACAATAACCCCAAGCACACATCCAAATCAACAAAAGAATGGCTTCACCAGAAGAAAATTACAGTTTTGGAATGGCCCAGCCAGAGCCCAGACCTAAATCCAATAGAAAATCTGTGGGGTGACCTCAAGAGGGCTGTGCACAAGAGATGCCCTCGCAGTCTGACAGATTTGGAGTGCTTTTGCAAGGAAGAGTGAGCAAATATTGCCAAGTCAAGATGTGCCATGCTGATAGACTCCTACCCAAGAAGACTGAATGCTGTAATTAAATCAAAAGGTGCTTCAACAAAGTATTAGTTTAAGGGTGTGCACACTTATGTAACCAACTTATTGTATGTTTTTTATTTTTTATATATTTTCCCCTAACAGATTTGTTTCCTTTTCAATTGAATTGTACAGGTTATGGGTCACATTATAGGTGGGAAACATTTTGAAATGATTTATTGAGGTCTCATTTTTTATATCACAAAAACCTGGCATTTGAGCAGGGGTGTGCACACTTTTTATATCCACTGTTTGTGTGTGTGTGTATATATATACATATATATATATATATATATATATATATATATATATATATATATATATATATATATATATTAAATTGTTAATCGCTATGTAATCCAATGTAACTACTGTCTGTTTATTTTAACTGTGGAGCTTTTCTCCGCGGGCCTCCGCTGAAAATGGATCTACGTCCAGTCGGACACTCCCGGTCAACAAATGTGAATAAATAAAAATAAAAAATAAATAAATATATGTCAGTGGTGTGGGGGAAAATCCCCGCAATGAGTTGTAGCAGTAAGGTACACCCCTTGAAAAAAATCTGTGGTTTGCATGGGGCTTGCCTTCCTTTCAAAAAAAAGCCTTTCTTCAGAAGATGCCTGTAGTTATCAAAATTGTAAACAATGTACACAACTAGTAAAAACAAATTCTAATTGAATATGAAAATTATCAATTCACATGTAATTAAAATGTAGGATGGAGTAACATCATCTGCAATTTACTTTTATAATATTTATGTCTTACTTTCAGAGGTCATGGCTCCTAGATTACGAATATGGATAAACAACAGAGGTTTGGGTAATTTAAAACAAAGATTGTATTGCAGGCATTATAAACAACCTGAGTATTGAGTAAAATATAGAATTAATATATGTGAGTAGGATGAGAATTTCTACATCTTATTTCATATGAAAAAAGGGTATGTATGTTATTTAGCCGAGAGACAATGCATTTTGTCCTTACCTTTAACTTGGATAATATGGGAGTATGTGACATTAGGAGAAATCGGTACATTTTCTTAGCAACGGACTAATAGATGATAGCCATAACTTTTAAGCCTGTAACAGCCTTTTGTATAATTCCATTTCACACCCATAGCTCTGTATGGTATCCAGACCTTTTTGGAGACTGGTTTCTTTAACTAGGTGACTTACTAGCTAATAACAGGCAGTATTAAAAAGGGCAAGGAGTTACTAACAAAATGACTCTCAGACTGTTAATCTTGGATGTCCTACAGTAGAGAAATGAATCATTGTGTTTCATTTATTGTTCATATTTTCATAACTGAAAACCCTGCATGTTATTGAGGGATATGATATGGTGTGCCGTGGTGGGAAACATAAAAATTAATCGTCAATATCCATTTATATCACACTATACATGCAATATTGCTAGTTATTTGTCATTAATTATGGAAATAAGCAACATTTTCATATGTACTTACTTCAAAAAATAAATGACTTTTAGTATGTTGCATGACATTAGGTGAAACTTTAGGTGTTATTTAAGAAAACTGTCTTTGTTATTTGCATTGTAAAGCTGCATATACTGAAAATTATTCAGTGTTATTTATACTGTTAATTATACCACTAAGCATATGCTTACATATTTCTGTAAATATTTCAATATAGCAATAACCCACGCCTGGGTGTGGGTAATGCGGGATTTACCCACGGCTGGCATGGTTTGGTCCCGAGGGCTTTGCCCTCGGGACCAAACAAAGACAACCGTGGGTAAATCCCGTATTACCCACACCCAGAAGTGGGTTATTGCTATTATACTATGACATTATTTAAGAAAAGAAATAATTACTTTTCTTAAATAATGGCATTGTATAATGCCTCTTTGCTGCCCTTCCGCAGCTGTCTGGTATCCGCAGCAGTTCTGTTGTACTGCACATGCCTACACAGTACATCAGAACTGTGGCCAAAAGCAACGGAGAAAGCAAGATCTCTATTGCTTTTTACTGTTTCGCTATGTTAAATGGGTTTAACATAGCGAGACAGCCTTAAAATAAGCAACTGAGATGTCCGTTGCTTATTTTAAAGCTGTCTCGCTATGTTAAACCCATTTAACATAGCGAAACAGTAAAAAGCAATGGAGATCTTGCTTTCTCCGTTGCTTTTTTTTAAACCTGTCTCGCTATGTTAAATGGGTTTATCATAGCGAGACAGCTTTAAAATAAGCAACAGAGATCTCCGTTGCTTTTTTTAAACCTGTGACGCTATTTTAAACTCTTTTAACATAGCGAGACAGTGTTTTAAAAGAGACTTATACCAATGGAAAAAGTCCGGGCGACAGGACCTTTTTCCATTAGTATAAGTCGATTTACAACGTGCACGCTGGCCAATCAGCGTGCACGTTTTGGAATATTAATGGGGGGGTCATGGTATAATATAGCAATAACCCATGCCTGGGTGAGGGTAATGCTGGATTTACCCACGGTTGGTGTGGTTTGGTCACGAGGGTGAAGCCCGAGTGGCCAAACAAGGCCATCCGTGGGTAAATCCAGCATTACCCACACCCAGGCATGGTTATTATTATAATGACATTATTTAAGAAAAAAAATAATTATTTTTCTTAAATAATGGCATTGTATAATGCCTTCTTGCTGCCCTTCCACAGCTGTCTGGTATTCTGTGGCAGTTCTGATGTACTGCGCATGCGTACACAGTACATCAGAGCTGTGGGCAAAAGCAATGGAGAAAGCAAGATCTCCATTGCTTTTTACAAACTATCTCGCTATGTTAAACCCATTTAACATAGCGAGACAGTTTTGAAAAAGCAATGGAGAAAGCAAGATCTCCGTTGCTATTTACAAACTGTTTCGTTATGTTAAATGGGTTTAATATAGCGAGACAGCTTTAAAAAAAGCAACGGAGAATCTCCGTTGCTTTTTCTAAAGCTGTCTCACTATGTTAAACTCATTTAACATAGCGAGACAGTATTGCTGTAAGAGTTATAGTAATGGAAAAAGTCTAGGCGACCGGACCTTTTTCCAGTACTATAATTAGGATTTACAATGTGCACGCTGACCAATCAGCATGCACGTTTTTGAATATTAATGGGGGGTCATTGTATAATAAACCTGTGCACATAGATGAATTTCTTGTTGTCATGTGAAAGCTTATATCTTGTTAACAAAAGTGTTCTAACAATATTTGTCTAGGTTATACAGTTTCTAAGGTATGAGCATTTCTTAATGAAAGTTTAGTAAAAAATATAATTTTGAATCTGTGTGTCTTTTTTATTGAAAGAGTAAGGATGCAGTGATTACTATCACTGTAAAAAGACACTTCTTACTGATAATGCTGCTATTTGTATAGTTTTAATAGTTTTTATTGTTCACAAAATAAGTAAATGTGTTTATCTTATGCTTTTTAAGTTAATTTTTCAGGAACTATTTGGGAATGCAAGATGTGTGTAGACTGCTATAGGTGTGACAGTCCGTAGCTTACATGTGTTAATGGCTCAGGTATTTCCTACCTTTGTTTATCACGTTCTAAGAGTTATGAATCTCTAGTGCAGACTGCAGATGCAAAGATGCAATATTTTCATGTGTTATGATTACAATGTTTGTGAACATAAAAAGAAGAGATGAGTTTAAACACTCTGTTCCTGAAAAAAGGTAGTCAGTTGTAGATTCCTTCTTCTTCTTCTTCTTCTTCTTTTGGCTTTTCCCAATCAGGGGTCGCCACAGCGGATCATCTGTCCTCTCATGATTGGCAGTGGAGTTTTACAGTGTCAAGTTGCCAGCCTGGCACCCAACCTCCAACAGAAGGCACACACATGCACGCACTCACACCTAGGGCCAATTTAGAGTGTCCAATCCACCTATAGCATGTCTTTGGGATGTGGGAGGAAACTGGAGCACCCAGAGGAAACCCACGCAACCACAGGGAGGACATGCAGACTCCGCACAGAAGGCGCCCCAGCCAAGGATCAAACCAGAGAACCTTGTAGATCACTATGACTGCAATACTGAATGCTATGTATTGTGAAAAATGTCCCAGTTTGTATGTGGGCAAAACAATCAGAAAACTTAATAACAGACAGGTATCAGCTGAAAGCTGAATACAAATGCGTTATGTAAGAATCGATGTGAATATCTGAACAAATTTACAATATTTGATTATGCTTAATATATAATACAATGCATGTGAATATAGGAAATAAGAAATTATATTAGCAATGTTTATTAGGTGTAACAGAGAGTATTTTGAGGACAAAATTATTAATTTATTAATGATTTCATGACTCATTATGAATATGGGTTATGTAGTCAAATTCTTATATCTGGCCAGTATTATGTGATGAAATGTTATCTCTGTGTGACTTGCTTTTGTTCCTTTTAATAAAAGTATATTTGTTTTTATTTTCTGACCACCTGCATTTTGCTGGCGAATTGGGCTATTGGTTTGAATCCTTGCAAGTTATTTTGTCGTTATATACTTTACTCAGAACAGAATTCATTAATCAAGTTTACCCAACCCCAAAGTTCTTTCAAAGAAGGTCATGTATTTAGTGAAATTACACCACTGTGGGGGTAAGGAGGAATCCTCTTACTATTGTATGATCTTGGAGTTAGTATGTTTAGAGATGAGAGGGGAACAGGGCAATTCCCCCCTTGCAGAAATACTTCATTTTTACTTTATTGTCAATTGATATTGTTTATTGTCAATTAATTACATGTAGTATTGTTGTGTTATAATTCAGTTGATGAATTTAGTATGAATCATAAATAATTTACTTTTATTTTATATTTTACATTTGTTTACCAGGAAAGTGCGAATGGACACATGTCCTTTTTCAGTGGAGGCCCGGGGAGAAAAGCTGCATATTGAGACAACATACAGTAATACAATAAATCAGTATTATATATAGCACAAAGAAATTCAGTCAGACTGTTAAGTCAGTTTGGATGCTCATTTATACAAAGCTAATGATTGGATTACTAACTGTATAAAATAAAACATGATAAGGATTTACAATTCAATAAAAAGCAAAGGGTTATGCATAAATAGTGAAGCATTACATCATTATACATTTGTCTGGGAGTATATGGAGAAACCAACATGCAGAGGTTTTTCCATTAGTATAAGTCGATTTACAACGTGCACGCTGGCCAATCAGCGTGCACGTTTTGGAATATTAATGGGGGGGTCATGGTATAATATAGCAATAACCCACGCCTGGGTGAGGGTAATGCTGGATTTACCCACTGTTGGTGTGGTTTGGTCACGAGGGTGAAGCCCGAGTGGCCAAACAAGGCCATCCGTGGGTAAATCCAGCATTACCCACACCCAGGCATGGGTTATTGCTATTATACAATGACATTATTTAAGAAAAAAAATAATTATTTTTCTTAAATAATGGCATTGTATAATGCCTTCTTGCTGCCCTTCCACAGCTGTCTGGTATTCTGTGGCAGTTCTGATGTACTGCGCATGCGTACACAGTACATCAGAGCTGTGGGCAAAAGCAATGGAGAAAGCAAGATCTCCATTGCTTTTTACAAACTATCTCGCTATGTTAAACCCATTTAACATAGCGAGACAGTTTTGAAAAAAGCAACGGAGAAAGCAAGATCTCCGTTGCTATTTACAAACTGTTTTGTTATGTTAAATGGGTTTAATATAGCGAGACAGCTTTAAAAAAAGCAACGGAGAATCTCCGTTGCTTTTTCTAAAGCTGTCTCACTATGTTAAACTCATTTAACATAGCGAGACAGTATTGCTGTAAGAGTTATAGTAATGGAAAAAGTCTGGGCGACCGGACCTTTTTCCAGTACTATAATTCGGATTTACAATATGCACGCTGACCAATCAGCATGCACGTTTTTGAATATTAATGGGGGGTCATTGTATAATAAACCTGTGC
Organism: Protopterus annectens; assembly: GCF_019279795.1. NCBI lineage: Eukaryota > Metazoa > Chordata > Ceratodontiformes > Protopteridae > Protopterus > Protopterus annectens. The sequence goes on along the minus strand of NC_056749.1, from coordinate 71,196,631 downwards.
ACATAGATGAATTTCTTGTTGTCATGTGAAAGCTTATATCTTGTTAACAAAAGTGTTCTAACGATATTTGTCTAGGTTATACAGTTTCTAAGGTATGAGCATTTCTTAATGAAAGTTTAGTAAAAAATATAATTTTGAATCTGTGTGTCTTTTTTATTGAAAGAGTAAGGATGCAGTGATTACTATCACTGTAAAAAGACACTTCTTACTGATAATGCTGCTATTTGTATAGTTTTAATAGTTTTTATTGTTCACAAAATAAGTAAATGTGTTTATCTTATGCTTTTTAAGTTAATTTTTCAGGAACTATTTGGGAATGCAAGATGTGTGTAGACTGCTATAGGTGTGACAGTCCGTAGCTTACATGTGTTAATGGCTCAGGTATTTCCTACCTTTGTTTATCACGTTCTAAGAGTTATGAATCTCTAGTGCAGACTGCAGATGCAAAGATGCAATATTTTCATGTGTTATGATTACAATGTTTGTGAACATAAAAAGAAGAGATGAGTTTAAACACTCTGTTCCTGAAAAAAGGTAGTCAGTTATAGATTCCTTCTTCTTCTTCTTCTTCTTCTTTTGGGTTTTCCCAATCAGGGGTTGCCACAGCGGATCATCTGTCCTCTCATGATTGGCAGTGGAGTTTTACAGTGTCAAGTTGCCAGCCCAGCACCCAACCTCCAACAGAAGGCACACACATGCACGCACTCACACCTAGGGCCAATTTAGAGTGTCCAATCCACCTATAGCATGCCTTTGGGATGTGCGAGGAAACCGGAGCACCCGGAGGAAACCCACGCAACCACAGGGAGGACATGCAGACTCCGCACAGAAGGCGCCACAGCCAAGGATCAAACCAGAGAACCTTGTAGATCACTATGACTGCAATACTGAATGCTATGCATTGTGAAAAATGTCCCAGTTTGTATGTGGGCAAAACAATCAGAAAACTTAATAACAGACAGGTATCAGCTGAAAGCTGAATACAAATGCGTTATGTAAGAATCGATGTGAATATCTGAACAAATTTACAATATTTGATTATGCTTAATATATAATACAATGCATGTGAATATAGGAAATAAGAAATTATATTAGCAATGTTTATTAGGTGTAACAGAGAGTATTTTGAGGACAAAATTATTAATTTATTAATGATTTCATGACTCATTATGAATATGGGTTATGTAGTCAAATTCTTATATCTGGCCAGTATTATGTGATGAAATGTTATCTCTGTGTGACTTGCTTTTGTTCCTTTTAATAAAAGTATATTTGTTTTTATTTTCTGACCACCTGCATTTTGCTGGCGAATTGGGCTATTGGTTTGAATCCTTGCAAGTTATTTTGTCGTTATATACTTTACTCAGAACAGAATTCATTAATCAAGTTTACCCAACCCCAAAGTTCTTTCAAAGAAGGTCATGTATTTAGTGAAATTACACCACTGTGGGGTAAGGAGGAATCCTCTTACTATTGTATGATCTTGGAGTTAGTATGTTTAGAGATGTGAGGGGAACAGGGCAATTCCCCCCTTGCAGAAATACTTCATTTTTACTTTATTGTCAATTGATATTGTTTATTGTCAATTAATTACATGTAGTATTGTTGTGTTATAATTCAGTTGATGAATTTAGTATGAATCATAAATAATTTACTTTTATTTTATATTTTACATTTGTTTACCAGGAAAGTGCGAATGGACACATGTCCTTTTTCAGTGGAGGCCCGGGGAGAAAAGCTGCATATTGAGACAACATACAGTAATACAATAAATCAGTATTATATATAGCACAAAGAAATTCAGTCAGACTGTTAAGTCAGTTTGGATGCTCATTTATACAAAGCTAATGATTGGATTACTAACTGTATAAAATAAAACATGATAAGGATTTACAATTCAATAAAAAGCAAAGGGTTATGCATAAATAGTGAAGCATTACATCATTATACATTTGTCTGGGTGTATATGGAGAAACCAACATGCAGAGGTTTTACAAATCAGTAAGAAACAAAGATTGAACATAAGTAGCAAAACAATTCTATCATTATATGTTTCTGTGGAATAAAAACATAGACCAATAGAAATGTCAAGACAACCTTAGCACTACAATGATGTAAGCTTGTGTCATGTTAGTGTGCAGTGAAGCGTAGATAACAGAATGGACAGAAGGAAGTGGTTCAGTCAGAGTGAGAGTAAAGGTAATAGCATTGAAAAAGAGAAAGATTAGTCTGTAGCAGAGCAAGGACATAGCCATTTATTTAATCAGTGTTTTTAGGGTTGTTTTAGTGGGTTAGTCTTGTAATAGTTGTTATGTTTTCTGGTAGTGTATTCCAGATTTTACCAATATAATTTGAAAAGAGGTAACCTCCTGCTTGTTTTTTGGTTAGGTTGAATTTTGTGTGGTGTTTGTTAGTGGAACATAGGGTTCTGTTAGTAGTATAGGGTTGTAAAAGAGTTTGTAAAGCAGGTATTTTCTCAGGTTCATAGACTATTTTATGGGTCATGGTAAACTGGATGTAATGAAGGAGGTGGGGGAGTTCCCGCCGATTAAGTTGCTTCAGTGCTGTACAATGGTGAGCTCTAGCTGGTGAGTTTGTGGCGAACCTGGCACTTTTGTTATAACATGATTCAGGTTTTGGCAGCTCTGACTTTCTTAGATTTGTGAGTATGGGAGCTGCATACAGAAGTGTGAAAATTAAGTGGGACTGGCCAACAGTAGTATTAGTATTTTTTGTGAAGTAGTATTTGTTCTTATACAAAGTTCCTATTTTTTGTGTACTTTTTTACTGTTTATGAATTGTGAATGTCAAATTTTAAGTTGCAATCAATTTCAACACCTAATACTTTGGGGTGTGGAGATGGGGAGATGATGGTGTTATTTAGTGAAAAAATGTTGAAAGTGTTAGTTGGTGAGACTGGTTTAGAGGGATGGAAGATCATAAGTTTGTTTTTTTGGGGGTTTAAAATTAGTTGAATGTTAGTAAGCCAAGTCTCGACTGCTAGGAAGGGTCTTGTGTTAAACTATGCCGTTCTTGGATAGAGGGAGCTGCACAGATCATTGTCGATTTGTCTGCATATTGGATGAGAGATGCTTGAGGGATTGAAGTGAATAGGTTATTTGTAAATATTGAGAATAGAAGTGGACCTAAGATTGAGCCTTGGGGGACACCTAGAGTCACAGGTGGATGGGGTGATAAACTCTGTTGCAAGGAGACTGCTTGCTGGCATCCAGTAAGGTAATCTTGGAACCAGACCAGAGTAGCTTGGCAAGAATTAAGTTCAGATAGAATGTCTAGAAGCTTACTACGGGAAACCATAGCAAAGGCTTTTGATAGGTCCAGGAAGGTAGATGATACATAATTGTTGTTGCTGTGATAGCTTACAGTACCGGTGAATGCCATTAGAGCAGTTGATGTTCTATAAAATGCTCAAAAGTTGTGCTGAGTGTTGTTAATAGTTTGTTGACATGCAGGTATTCAGAAACTTGCATGTGAACAACCCTGTCTTGTATTATGGACAGTGGCGATAATATTACAGTTGGTCGGTAGTTAGTGAGTTCTACTGAAGAGCCGCCCTTGTGGAGGGGTATAATGTGAGAGGTTTTCCAGATGTGAGGGACTTGTTCTGCTATGGATCTATTGATATGAACTGATACAATATATGCTATACCATCTGCTGTTAGCCTTAGGAAATTGGCAGGTAAGTTGTCTGCAACTAATGTGTTCGGTTTTAACTTTTTAAGCAGTCTTTTGACACTCTCTGTAAGTACAGGTTTCAGGGAGAAGGAGGATTTAATATTGTGAAAGGTAGTTTTGATAGGTGAGGGGCTTTAATTGTTGGACACAGTTAATATAGTTTCTGTAAAGTATTTATCGAATTGAGTAGCGATACTGTCAGAAGTATTAGTAGTGGTAGGAGGAGGTGTCCTCACTTTGCCTGGTAGAAGTATATTATTTATTGTTTTCTAGAATTTTTGTGGATTATTATGGTGTTTAGATTGTATTTCTGAGTAGTAATTTATTTTGTCTTGTTTAATTTGCAGCTTTGCATTGTTGTAAGTTTGTAGCGCGGGTTGGGAATTTATTTTGTTCTGTGTTACCCATGCCTTGTCTCTGGATTTAAGTAGTGAATGTTTTTCTATTGTTAACCATGGGGCATAATTTGATTTGACATGTATATTTCTGGTGGGGGCCTGAGAATTTAGTATGGATAGGAAGGTAGAATTAAAGTAATCAATTAATTCTTGTAGTGGCAGAAGTTTTAGGGGTGTCTTGTTGCAATGTCTGAATATATCTATAAAGTTATTCGGGTTTTGGTGTTTCTTATTTCTTATTTGTTTAAATGTTGTTTGCTTGGGTGGAGTAGCTCGTTTACTAAGTAAATAAGTTGGAAGGTGGTCACTGAGACTATCTGGTAGACAGCTAGAATAGGAATACAGTGCTGGCCTATTTACTAGTATCCAATTTTGAGAGGATTGTTTGTTTGATGGTTTATTAATCCTAGAGGGTGTCTGGATAAGCTGTGTGACACCATGAAGATTTATGCAGTTTTTTGGGTTTGGAGAGTTGCAGTCTAACCAGTCTATATTGAAATCACCCATAATAATTGTTTCCTGTGGTAATACTTTACTACACTGATGTAATACATTTTCTTATGGTTGTATGTTATCCCCATGTGGCATATAGATACCCAATATATATATATATATATATATATATATATATATATATATATATATATATATATATATATATATATATATATGTATATATATTTTTTCTGGAGTTTAACCTTAATTTGACAAATATGCTTAAGCTTTGTTAAGGTTTAGTGTTTGGTTGTCTACAGATTCTATGGAGAGGTGATTTTTAAAGAGTAGGGCAACATCTCCTCCTCTTTTACCAATTCTGTCAGTACATATGATGCTATATCCTGCTGGTAGAATTTCATTGTTGGATGTGGATGGTATTAGCCAAGTTTTGGTGAGAAGTACAATATCTGGAGATTAGAGAGTGGGATTAGCATGCAGTTCATGGACATTGTTGTTAATATTCTTGTGTTAATATTTAAAATAAGGATATCAGATTTGTCCCTAGCAGGGATGATGGTAGATTGATGAAATTGAGAATGTATGTTGGTTTGTGAGGATGGGATGTGTGGGACATAGGTTGGGATGGTGTTTGGGTGTATGTCTCCACTGAGAGATAGCTGGAAAGGAATGTTGACTATAATTTTGAAGAATTTGACTGTGTGTTTGTCTTTGTTTGGAAAGAGGAAGGAGGACAAGGAGGCCTGGCGGTGGAATGAGGAAGTACAGGAGAGTATACAGAGGAAGAGGCTGGTGAAGAAGAAGTGGTTTTGCCAAAGAGATGAAGAAAGTAGACATGAGTATAAGGAGATGAGACGCATGGCAAAGAGAGAGGTGGCGAAAGCTAAGAATAAGGCTTATGGAGAGTTGTATGAGAGATTGGACACTAAAGAGGGAGAAAAGGACCTGTACCGATTGGCTAGACAGAGGGACAGAGCTGGGAAAGATGTGCAGCAAGTAAGAGTGATAAAGGACAGTGAGGGAAAGGTACTCACAAGAGAGGAGAGTGTGTTTAGTAGATGGAAAGAGTATTTTGAGAGGCTGATGAATGAAGAGAATGAGAGAGAGAGAGAGTGAAGGCTGGATGATGTGGGGATAGTGAATCAGGAAGTGAAACAGATTAGCAAGGAGGAAATAAGGACAGCTATGAAGAGGAATAAGAATGGAAAGGCTGTTGGCCCAGATGACATCCCAATGGAAGCATGGAGGTGCTTAGGAGAAATGGCAGTGGAATTTTTAACTAGATTGTTTAATGAAATTTTGGAAAGTCAGAGGATGCCTGAGGAGTGGAGAAAAAGTGTTTTGGTACCTATCTTTAAGAATAAGGGTGATGTGCAGAGCTGCAGTAACTACAGAGGGATAAAACTGATCAGTCATAGCTTGAAGTTATGGGAGAGAGTAGTAGAAGCTAAGTTAAGAAGTGAGGTGATGATTAGTGATCAGCAGTATGGTTTCATGCCAGGAAAGAGCACTATAGATGCAATGTTTGCTCTGAGAGTGTTATTGGAGAAATACAGAGAAGGTCAGAAGGAGTTGCATTGTGTCTTTGTAGACTTGGAGAAAGCATATGACAGGGTGCCTAGAGAAGAGTTGTGGTATTGTATGAGGAAGTCGGGAGTGGCAGAGAAGTATGTAACAGTGGTACAGGATATGTACAAGGGTAGTGTAACAGTGGTGAGGACTGCAGTGGGAGTGACAGATCCATTTAAGGTGGAGGTGGGATTACATCAAGGATCAGCTCTGAGTCCTTTCTTATTTGCAGTGGTGATGGACAGGTTGACAGATGAGATCAGGCAGGAGGCCCCGTGGACTATGATGTTTGCAGATGACATTGTGATCTGTAGTGAGAGTAGGAATCAGGTTGAGAAGACTCTGGAGAGGTGAAGATATGCTCTAGAGAGCAGAGGAATGAAGGTCAGCAGGGCTAAGACAGAATATATGTGTGTAAATGAGAGGGAGGGTAGAGGAATGGTGAGGATGCAGGGAGTAGAGTTGGTAAAGGTGGACGAGTTTAAGTACTTGGGATCAACAGTTCAGAGTAATGGTGACTGTGGAAGAGAGGTGAAGAAAAGAGTGCAGGCAGGGTGGAATGGGTGGAGAAGAGTGTCAGGAGTGATTTGTGACAGACGGGTACCAGTAAGAGTGAAAGGGAAGGTCTACAAGAGGGTAGTGAGACCAGCTATGTTATATGGGTTGGAGACAGTGGCATTGACAAAAAGGCAGTAGTCAGAGCTGGATGTGGCAGAGTTAAAGATGTTAAGATTTGCATTCGGTGTGACTAGGATGGATAGGATTAGGAATCAGAATATTAGAGGGTCAGCTCATGTTGGACAGTTTGGAGACAAAGCAAGAGAGACAAGATTGTGTTGGTAGGGACATGTGCTGAGGAGGGATGCTGGGTATATTGGGAAAACGATGCTAAAGATGGAGCTGCCAGGTAAGAGGAAAAGAGGAAGGCCTAAGATAAGGTTTATGGATGTGGTAAGAGAGGACATGCAGGCAGTTGGTGTGACAGAGCAAGATGCAGAAGATAGGAAGAAATGGAAAGAGATGATCCGCTGTGGCGACCCCTAACGGGAAAAGCCGAAAGATGATGATGATGATGACTGTGTGTTTGTTATAGCACTGAGAGATACTGGGAATGTTATGATGAGGGAGAAGGGAAAGCTGAGTACAGTTGTGATATTGAAGATGGAGCTACATATAGGGATGTTTGCTGGTGTGAGTGAGTGTTGGATGCTAAATATGAGAGGTGGAGTGGGAGGGGAGAGATACATTCTAATTTGGAATGGTAAGAGGTGCTATGTACTGCTAGAGTTAAGTGTAGCAGTGTGGTTGTCAATACGTGTAAGTGGGTTATGTATTTTGTTGAGAGTAGGATGTCAATGGTATTATTAGTTATCGGGAGATTTACTAGTAGGCATTTTGTTTATGTAGACTGTTGTAAGGAAGTGTTATTTACAACAGTAATTGAAGTGGGAGTGGTATATATGATTAAGTGGGAGCTAGTGTGTGTAGGTGGAAGATCTGATTGGATGTGCTGTCTAAAGGGTGTGGCTAGAGAAGTATAAGTCGAGGGAAAGTGAGGTTTTGTAGGAATGGGGGTAGGGTATGAGAGCAAAGTGAGCCTACAGCAGCATGCACCAGGTCTCAGTCAGACCAGGATGGCAGAAACTCGAAAAAAAAAAAAACAATCTAAATAAACTATCTCCAACTTGGAAAGCAGCGGGTAAGTGCAGTAGGGTAGTGAGATAATAGAACACTATGAGAGAGGAGGCAGAAACCGGGGCAATAACAGTACTTGTGTGTAGAGAATGGGGAGAGAATAGAGCTAAGTATACCAGCAAATGATTAGAGCTGTTTTAAAATGTTATGTAACTGGGCAGGGCTGACTAAACTCTTGTCTCAGGCTTTTCAAAAAAGGTTAGGGGGTGGAATATTAACACTAAGTATTTGGGAAGGACAGAGGGACTCATTAGAGGTACCCGAGGGTCCCTAGCAGAATGCTCCCAACTAGAAAACCAGTTGGTCAGTGTAATTCATTAGTATAATTTAGATGTACAGCAGTTTGAGTCTTTGTGGGTCTGTTTTGCCATGCTTTGAGTGGGGAAAACAGACGCTGTTTGTTAGAAGGGTAAAGCCTCTAGGGGGATGGTGTCTCACATTTCAGAGGATGGGGAACTACAGAAAGAGGAAGATAAGATAAATAAGGTGAGAAAGAATCTAGCGGAATTAGTAAATGCAATAAGCCAAGGTACAGATACAAAAGAAAAACAAATGATCGTTTTTAACTTTCATTAACACTGTAGTGTGAATGTTGGAAGTACATAACATAGTGAAACATCAGTCAGTAACACAGCCAGTATCACAGTACAATTTAACTAATTGCAAGCATTAAGCACTGTTAGTGCTACAGCAGCAGTTCAATATAATGTGTGTGAATAACATCAACTTAGCAGCATTCCTCTACATCAACAGTTCACGAAAAAGTAACTCATGAAAGTCTCCAAAAACACGTCATCTGGCATTACATATATCACGCAGTTCTGATATAGAGCTCAATGAAATATAAATATAGGTAACAAAACATTCAGATAGAGAAGTAGCATTTGAATATGGATGTTGAAATACAAACACAGACTAGCGGACTGTTGTTACAGGAGGAAAACGGTGAAGGTCTCCATTTTAGAGGACTCATATGCACAAACGCATATGCTGCTTGCTAATTATATCTGTTTTATGCTTTATGCAGTAACGCACATTGGCATTAGATATTATATCTGTTTTATGCTTTATGCAGTAACGCATTGGCATTAGATATTATATCTGTTTTATGCAGTAACGCACATTGGCATTAGATATTATATCTGTTTTATGCAGTAACACACATTGGCATTAGATATTATATCTGTTTTATGCTTTATGCAGTAACGCACATTGGCATTAGATATTATATCTGTTTTATGCAGTAACACACATTGGCATTAGATATTATATCTGTTTTATGCTTTATGCAGTAATGCACATTGGCATTAGATATTATATCTGTTTTATGCTTTAACGCATTGGCATTAGATATTATATCTGTTTTATGCAGTAACGCACATTGGCATTAGATATTATATCTGTTTTATGCAGTAACACACATTGGCATTAGATATTATATCTGTTTTATGCTTTATGCAGTAACATACATTGGCATTAGATATTATATCTGTTTTATGCAGTAACACACATTGGCATTAGATATTATATCTGTTTTATGCTTTATGCAGTAACGCACATTGGCATTAGATATTATATCTGTTTTATGCAGTAACGCACATTGGCATTAGATATTATATCTGTTTTATGCTTTATGCAGTAACGCACATTGGCATTAGATATTATATCTGTTTTATGCTTTATGCAGTAACGCACATTGGCATTAGATATTATATCTGTTTTATGCAGTAACGCACATTGGCATTAGATATTATATCTGTTTTATGCAGTAATGCACATTGGCATTAGATATTATATCTGTTTTATGCTTTATGCAGTAATGCACATTGGCATTAGATATTATATCTGTTTTATGCAGTAACGTGCATTGGCATTAGATATTATATCTGTTTTATGCAGTAACGCACATTGGCATTAGATATTATATCTGTTTTATGCAGTAACGCACATTGGCATTAGATATTATATCTGTTTTATGCTTTATGCAGTAACGCACATTGGCATTAGATATTATATCTGTTTTATGCAGTAACACACATTGGCATTAGATATTATATCTGTTTTATGCTTTATGCAGTAATGCACATTGGCATTAGATATTATATCTGTTTTATGCTTTATGCAGTAACGCACATTGGCATTAGATATTATATCTGTTTTATGCAGTAACGCGCATTGGCATAACATATTATATCTGTTTTATGCTTTATGCAGTAACATACATTGGCATTAGATATTATATCAGTTTTATGCTTTATGCAGTAACGCACATTGGCATTAGATATTATATCTGTTTTATGCAGTAACGCACATTGGCATTAGATATTATATCTGTTTTATGCTTTATGCAGTAACGCACATTGGCATTAGATATTATATCTGTTTTATGCAGTAACGCACATTGGCATTAGATATTATATCTGTTTTATGCAGTAATGCACATTGGCATTAGATATTATATCTGTTTTATGCTTTATGCAGTAACGCACATTGGCATTAGATATTATATCTGTTTTATGCAGTAACGCACATTGGCATTAGATATTATATCTGTTTTATGCAGTAATGCACATTGGCATTAGATATTATATCTGTTTTATGCTTTATGCAGTAACGCACATTGGCATTAGATATTATATCTGTTTTATGCAGTAACGCACATTGGCATTAGATATTATATCTGTTTTATGCAGTAACGCACATTGGCATTAGATATTATATCTGTTTTATGCAGTAACGCACATTGGCATTAGATATTATATCTGTTTTATGCTTTATGCAGTAACGCACATTGGCATTAGATATTATATCTGTTTTATGCAGTAACACACATTGGCATTAGATATTATATCTGTTTTATGCTTTATGCAGTAATGCACATTGGCATTAGATATTATATCTGTTTTATGCTTTATGCAGTAACGCACATTGGCATTAGATATTATATCTGTTTTATGCAGTAACGCACATTGGCATTAGATATTATATCTGTTTTATGCTTTATGCAGTAACGCACATTGGCATTAGATATTATATCTGTTTTATGCAGTAACACACATTGGCATTAGATATTATATCTGTTTTATGCTTTATGCAGTAACGCACATTGGCATTAGATATTATATCTGTTTTATGCAGTAACGCACATTGGCATTAGATATTATATCTGTTTTATGCTTTATGCAGTAACGCACATTGGCATTAGATATTATATCTGTTTTATGCTTTATGCAGTAACGCACATTGGCATTAGATATTATATCTGTTTTATGCAGTAACGCACATTGGCATTAGATATTATATCTGTTTTATGCAGTAATGCACATTGGCATTAGATATTATATCTGTTTTATGCAGTAACGCACATTGGCATTAGATATTATATCTGTTTTATGCTTTATGCAGTAACGCACATTGGCATTAGATATTATATCTGTTTTATGCTTTATGCAGTAACGCACATTGGCATTAGATATTATATCTGTTTTATGCTTTATGCAGTAACGCACATTGGCATTAGATATTATATCTGTTTTATGCAGTAACACATTGGCATTAGATATTATATCTGTTTTATGCTTTATGCAGTAACGCACATTGGCATTAGATATTATATCTGTTTTATGCAGTAACGCACATTGGCATTAGATATTATATCTGTTTTATGCTTTATGCAGTAACGCACATTGGCATTAGATATTATATCTGTTTTATGCAGTAACGCACATTGGCATTAGATATTATATCTGTTTTATGCTTTATGCAGTAACGCACATTGGCATTAGATATTATATCTGTTTTATGCAGTAACACACATTGGCATTAGATATTATATCTGTTTTATGCAGTAACGCACATTGGCATTAGATATTATATCTGTTTTATGCAGTAACGCACATTGGCATTAGATATTATATCTGTTTTATGCAGTAACGCACATTGGCATTAGATATTATATCTGTTTTATGCTTTATGCAGTAACGCACATTGGCATTAGATATTATATCTGTTTTATGCAGTAACGCACATTGGCATTAGATATTATATCTGTTTTATGCTTTATGCAGTAACGCACATTGGCATTAGATATTATATCTGTTTTATGCAGTAACGCACATTGGCATTAGATATTATATCTGTTTTATGCAGTAACGCACATTGGCATTAGATATTATATCTGTTTTATGCAGTAACGCACATTGGCATTAGATATTATATCTGTTTTATGCTTTATGCAGTAACGCACATTGGCATTAGATATTATATCTGTTTTATGCTTTATGCAGTAACGCACATTGGCATTAGATATTATATCTGTTTTATGCAGTAACGCACATTGGCATTAGATATTATATCTGTTTTATGCAGTAACGCACATTGGCATTAGATATTATATCTGTTTTATGCTTTATGCAGTAACGCACATTGGCATTAGATATTATATCTGTTTTATGCAGTAACGCACATTGGCATTAGATATTATATCTGTTTTATGCTTTATGCAGTAACGCACATTGGCATTAGATATTATATCTGTTTTATGCAGTAATGCGCATTGGCATTAGATATTATATCTGTTTTATGCAGTAACGCACATTGGCATTAGATATTATATCTGTTTTATGCTTTATGCAGTAACGCACATTGGCATTAGATATTATATCTGTTTTATGCAGTAACGCACATTGGCATTAGATATTATATCTGTTTTATGCAGTAATGCACATTGGCATTAGATATTATATCTGTTTTATGCAGTAATGCACATTGGCATTAGATATTATATCTGTTTTATGCAGTAACGCACATTGGCATTAGATATTATATCTGTTTTATGCAGTAACGCACATTGGCATTAGATATTATATCTGTTTTATGCTTTATGCAGTAACGCACATTGGCATTAGATATTATATCTGTTTTATGCTTTATGCAGTAACGCACATTGGCATTAGATATTATATCTGTTTTATGCTTTAGGCAGTAACGGTCATTGGCATTAGATATTATATCTGTTTTATGCAGTAACGCACATTGGCATTAGATATTATATCTGTTTTATGCTTTATGCAGTAATGCACATTGGCATTAGATATTATATCTGTTTTATGCTTTATGCAGTAACACATTGGCATTAGATATTATATCTGTTTTATGCAGTAACGCACATTGGCATTAGATATTATATCTGTTTTATGCTTTATGCAGTAACGCACATTGGCATTAGATATTATATCTGTTTTATGCTTTATGCAGTAACGCACATTGGCATTAGATATTATATCTGTTTTATGCTTTATGCAGTAACGCACATTGGCATTAGATATTATATCTGTTTTATGCAGTAACGCACATTGGCATTAGATATTATATCTGTTTTATGCTTTATGCAGTAACGCACATTGGCATTAGATATTATATCTGTTTTATGCTTTATGCAGTAACGCACATTGGCATTAGATATTATATCTGTTTTATGCAGTAACGCACATTGGCATTAGATATTATATCTGTTTTATGCAGTAATGCACATTGGCATTAGATATTATATCTGTTTTATGCTTTATGCAGTAACGCACATTGGCATTAGATATTATATCTGTTTTATGCAGTAACGCACATTGGCATTAGATATTATATCTGTTTTATGCAGTAACGCACATTGGCATTAGATATTATATCTGTTTTATGCAGTAATGCACATTGGCATTAGATATTATATCTGTTTTATGCTTTATGCAGTAACGCACATTGGCATTAGATATTATATCTGTTTTATGCAGTAACGCACATTGGCATTAGATATTATATCTGTTTTATGCTTTATGCAGTAATGCACATTGGCATTAGATATTATATCTGTTTTATGCTTTATGCAGTAACGCACATTGGCATTAGATATTATATCTGTTTTATGCAGTAACACACATTGGCATTAGATATTATATCTGTTTCATGCTTTATGCAGTAATGCACATTGGCTTTAGATATTATATCTGTTTTACGCAGTAACAGTCATTGGCATTAGATATTATATCTGTTTTATGCTTTATGCAGTAACGCACATTGGCATTAGATATTATATCTGTTTTATGCAGTAACGCACATTGGCATTAGATATTATATCTGTTTTATGCTTTATGCAGTAACGCACATTGGCATTAGATATTATATCTGTTTTATGCTTTATGCAGTAACGCACATTGGCATTAGATATTATATCTGTTTTATGCAGTAACGCACATTGGCATTAGATATTATATCTGTTTTATGCTTTATGCAGTAACGCACATTGGCATTAGATATTATATCTGTTTTATGCAGTAACGCACATTGGCATTAGATATTATATCTGTTTTATGCTTTATGCAGTAACGCACATTGGCATTAGATATTATATCTGTTTTATGCTTTATGCAGTAACGCACATTGGCATTAGATATTATATCTGTTTTATGCAGTAACGCACATTGGCATTAGATATTATATCTGTTTTATGCAGTAACGCACATTGGCATTAGATATTATATCTGTTTTATGCTTTATGCAGTAACGCACATTGGCATTAGATATTATATCTGTTTTATGCTTTATGCAGTAACGCACATTGGCATTAGATATTATATCTGTTTTATGCTTTATGCAGTAACGCACATTGGCATTAGATATTATATCTGTTTTATGCAGTAACGCACATTGGCATTAGATATTATATCTGTTTTATGCTTTATGCAGTAACGCACATTGGCATTAGATATTATATCTGTTTTATGCAGTAACGCACATTGGCATTAGATATTATATCTGTTTTATGCTTTATGCAGTAACGCACATTGGCATTAGATATTATATCTGTTTTATGCAGTAACGCACATTGGCATTAGATATTATATCGGTTTTATGCTTTATGCAGTAACGCACATTGGCATTAGATATTATATCTGTTTTATGCTTTAGGCAGTAACAGTCATTGGCATTAGATATTATATCTGTTTTATGCAGTAACGCACATTGGCATTAGATATTATATCTGTTTTATGCAGTAACGCACATTGGCATTAGATATTATATCTGTTTTATGCTTTATGCAGTAACACACATTGGCATTAGATATTATATCTGTTTTATGCTTTATGCAGTAATGCACATTGGCATTAGATATTATATCTGTTTTATGCTTTATGCAGTAACGCACATTGGCATTAGATATTATATCTGTTTTATGCAGTAACGCACATTGGCATTAGATATTATATCTGTTTTATGCTTTATGCAGTAACGCACATTGGCATTAGATATTATATCTGTTTTATGCTTTATGCAGTAACGCACATTGGCATTAGATATTATATCTGTTTTATGCAGTAACGCACATTGGCATTAGATATTATATCTGTTTTATGCAGTAACGCACATTGGCATTAGATATTATATCTGTTTTATGCTTTATGCAGTAACGCACATTGGCATTAGATATTATATCTGTTTTATGCAGTAACGCACATTGGCATTAGATATTATATCTGTTTTATGCAGTAACGCACATTGGCATTAGATATTATATCTGTTTTATGCTTTATGCAGTAACGCACATTGGCATTAGATATTATATCTGTTTTATGCAGTAACGCACATTGGCATTAGATATTATATCTGTTTTATGCAGTAACGCACATTGGCATTAGATATTATATCTGTTTTATGCTTTATGCAGTAACGCACATTGGCATTAGATATTATATCTGTTTTATGCTTTATGCAGTAATGCACATTGGCATTAGATATTATATCTGTTTTATGCTTTATGCAGTAACGCACATTGGCATTAGATATTATATCTGTTTTATGCTTTATGCAGTAACGCACATTGGCATTAGATATTATATCTGTTTTATGCAGTAACGCACATTGGCATTAGATATTATATCTGTTTTATGCTTTATGCAGTAACGCACATTGGCATTAGATATTATATCTGTTTTATGCAGTAACGCACATTGGCATTAGATATTATATCTGTTTTATGCAGTAACGCACATTGGCATTAGATATTATATCTGTTTTATGCAGTAACGCACATTGGCATTAGATATTATATCTGTTTTATGCTTTATGCAGTAACGCACATTGGCATTAGATATTATATCTGTTTTATGCAGTAACGCACATTGGCATTAGATATTATATCTGTTTTATGCAGTAACGCACATTGGCATTAGATATTATATCTGTTTTATGCTTTATGCAGTAACGCACATTGGCATTAGATATTATATCTGTTTTATGCAGTAACGCACATTGGCATTAGATATTATATCTGTTTTATGCAGTAACGCACATTGGCATTAGATATTATATCTGTTTTATGCTTTATGCAGTAACGCACATTGGCATTAGATATTATATCTGTTTTATGCTTTATGCAGTAACGCACATTGGCATTAGATATTATATCTGTTTTATGCAGTAACGCACATTGGCATTAGATATTATATCTGTTTTATGCAGTAACGCACATTGGCATTAGATATTATATCTGTTTTATGCTTTATGCAGTAACGCACATTGGCATTAGATATTATATCTGTTTTATGCAGTAACGCACATTGGCATTAGATATTATATCTGTTTTATGCAGTAACACACATTGGCATTAGATATTATATCTGTTTTATGCTTTATGCAGTAACGCACATTGGCATTAGATATTATATCTGTTTTATGCAGTAACGCACATTGGCATTAGATATTATATCTGTTTTATGCAGTAACGCACATTGGCATTAGATATTATATCTGTTTTATGCTTTATGCAGTAACGCACATTGGCATTAGATATTATATCTGTTTTATGCTTTATGCAGTAACGCACATTGGCATTAGATATTATATCTGTTTTATGCAGTAACGCACATTGGCATTAGATATTATATCTGTTTTATGCTTTATGCAGTAACGCACATTGGCATTAGATATTATATCTGTTTTATGCAGTAACGCACATTGGCATTAGATATTATATCTGTTTTATGCAGTAACACATTGGCATTAGATATTATATCTGTTTTATGCTTTATGCAGTAACGCACATTGGCATTAGATATTATATCTGTTTTATGCTTTATGCAGTAACGCACATTGGCATTAGATATTATATCTGTTTTATGCTTTATGCAGTAACGCACATTGGCATTAGATATTATATCTGTTTTATGCTTTATGCAGTAACGCACATTGGCATTAGATATTATATCTGTTTTATGCTTTATGCAGTAACGCACATTGGCATTAGATATTATATCTGTTTTATGCAGTAATGCACATTGGCATTAGATATTATATCTGTTTTATGCTTTATGCAGTAACGCACATTGGCATTAGATATTATATCTGTTTTATGCAGTAACGCACATTGGCATTAGATATTATATCTGTTTTATGCAGTAACGCACATTGGCATTAGATATTATATCTGTTTTATGCTTTATGCAGTAACG
Source organism: Protopterus annectens (assembly GCF_019279795.1). Taxonomy (NCBI): domain Eukaryota; kingdom Metazoa; phylum Chordata; order Ceratodontiformes; family Protopteridae; genus Protopterus; species Protopterus annectens. The sequence continues at coordinate 71,179,320 of NC_056749.1, read as the reverse complement.
CACATTGGCATTAGATATTATATCTGTTTTATGCAGTAACGCACATTGGCATTAGATATTATATCTGTTTTATGCTTTATGCAGTAACGCACATTGGCATTAGATATTATATCTGTTTTATGCAGTAACGCACATTGGCATTAGATATTATATCTGTTTTATGCAGTAACGCACATTGGCATTAGATATTATATCTGTTTTATGCTTTATGCAGTAACGCACATTGGCATTAGATATTATATCTGTTTTATGCTTTATGCAGTAACGCACATTGGCATTAGATATTATATCTGTTTTATGCAGTAACGCACATTGGCATTAGATATTATATCTGTTTTATGCTTTATGCAGTAACGCACATTGGCATTAGATATTATATCTGTTTTATGCTTTATGCAGTAACGCACATTGGCATTAGATATTATATCTGTTTTATGCTTTATGCAGTAACGCACATTGGCATTAGATATTATATCTGTTTTATGCAGTAACGCACATTGGCATTAGATATTATATCTGTTTTATGCTTTATGCAGTAACGCACATTGGCATTAGATATTATATCTGTTTTATGCAGTAACGCACATTGGCATTAGATATTATATCTGTTTTATGCAGTAACGCACATTGGCATTAGATATTATATCTGTTTTATGCTTTATGCAGTAACGCACATTGGCATTAGATATTATATCTGTTTTATGCAGTAACACATTGGCATTAGATATTATATCTGTTTTATGCTTTATGCAGTAACGCACATTGGCATTAGATATTATATCTGTTTTATGCAGTAACGCACATTGGCATTAGATATTATATCTGTTTTATGCAGTAACACACATTGGCATTAGATATTATATCTGTTTTATGCTTTATGCAGTAACGCACATTGGCATTAGATATTATATCTGTTTTATGCAGTAACGCACATTGGCATTAGATATTATATCTGTTTTATGCAGTAACGCACATTGGCATTAGATATTATATCTGTTTTATGCTTTATGCAGTAACGCACATTGGCATTAGATATTATATCTGTTTTATGCAGTAACGCACATTGGCATTAGATATTATATCTGTTTTATGCAGTAACGTGCATTGGCATTAGATATTATATCTGTTTTATGCTTTATGCAGTAACACACATTGGCATTAGATATTATATCTGTTTTATGCTTTATGCAGTAATGCGCATTGGCATTAGATATTATATCTGTTTTATGCTTTATGCAGTAACGCACATTGGCATTAGATATTATATCTGTTTTATGCTTTATGCAGTAACGCACATTGGCATTAGATATTATATCTGTTTTATGCAGTAACGCATTGGCATTAGATATTATATCTGTTTTATGCTTTATGCAGTAACGCACATTGGCATTAGATATTATATCTGTTTTATGCAGTAACGCACATTGGCATTAGATATTATATCTGTTTTATGCTTTATGCAGTAACGCACATTGGCATTAGATATTATATCTGTTTTATGCAGTAACGCACATTGGCATTAGATATTATATCTGTTTTATGCAGTAACACACATTGGCATTAGATATTATATCTGTTTTATGCTTTATGCAGTAACGCACATTGGCATTAGATATTATATCTGTTTTATGCAGTAATGCACATTGGCATTAGATATTATATCTGTTTTATGCAGTAACACACATTGGCATTAGATATTATATCTGTTTTATGCTTTATGCAGTAACGCACATTGGCATTAGATATTATATCTGTTTTATGCAGTAATGCACATTGGCATTAGATATTATATCTGTTTTATGCTTTATGCAGTAACGCACATTGGCATTAGATATTATATCTGTTTTATGCAGTAATGCACATTGGCATTAGATATTATATCTGTTTTATGCTTTATGCAGTAACGCACATTGGCATTAGATATTATATCTGTTTTATGCTTTATGCAGTAACGCACATTGGCATTAGATATTATATCTGTTTTATGCAGTAACGCACATTGGCATTAGATATTATATCTGTTTTATGCTTTATGCAGTAACGCACATTGGCATTAGATATTATATCTGTTTTATGCTTTATGCAGTAACGCACATTGGCATTAGATATTATATCTGTTTTATGCAGTAACGCACATTGGCATTAGATATTATATCTGTTTTATGCAGTAACGCACATTGGCATTAGATATTATATCTGTTTTATGCTTTATGCAGTAACGCACATTGACATTAGATATTATATCTGTTTTATGGAGTAACGTGCATTGGCATTAGATATTATATCTGTTTTATGCAGTAACACACATTGGCATTAGATATTATATCTGTTTTATGCTTTATGCAGTAACGCACATTGGCATTAGATATTATATCTGTTTTATGCAGTAACGCACATTGGCATTAGATATTATATCTGTTTTATGCAGTAACGCACATTGGCATTAGATATTATATCTGTTTTATGCAGTAATGCACATTGGCATTAGATATTATATCTGTTTTATGCTTTATGCAGTAACGCACATTGGCATTAGATATTATATCTGTTTTATGCAGTAACGCACATTGGCATTAGATATTATATCTGTTTTATGCTTTATGCAGTAACGCACATTGGCATTAGATATTATATCTGTTTTATGCTTTATGCAGTAACGCACATTGGCATTAGATATTATATCTGTTTTATGCAGTAACGCACATTGGCATTAGATATTATATCTGTTTTATGCAGTAACGCACATTGGCATTAGATATTATATCTGTTTTATGCTTTATGCAGTAACGCACATTGGCATTAGATATTATATCTGTTTTATGCTTTATGCAGTAACGCATTGGCATTAGATATTATATCTGTTTTATGCTTTATGCAGTAACGCACATTGGCATTAGATATTATATCTGTTTTATGCTTTATGCAGTAACGCACATTGGCATTAGATATTATATCTGTTTTATGCAGTAACGCACATTGGCATTAGATATTATATCTGTTTTATGCAGTAACACACATTGGCATTAGATATTATATCTGTTTTATGCTTTATGCAGTAACGCACATTGGCATTAGATATTATATCTGTTTTATGCAGTAATGCACATTGGCATTAGATATTATATCTGTTTTATGCAGTAACACACATTGGCATTAGATATTATATCTGTTTTATGCTTTATGCAGTAACGCACATTGGCATTAGATATTATATCTGTTTTATGCAGTAACACACATTGGCATTAGATATTATATCTGTTTTATGCTTTATGCAGTAACGCACATTGGCATTAGATATTATATCTGTTTTATGCTTTATGCAGTAACGCACATTGGCATTAGATATTATATCTGTTTTATGCAGTAACGCACATTGGCATTAGATATTATATCTGTTTTATGCTTTATGCAGTAACGCACATTGGCATTAGATATTATATCTGTTTTATGCAGTAACGCACATTGGCATTAGATATTATATCTGTTTTATGCAGTAATGCACATTGGCATTAGATATTATATCTGTTTTATGCTTTATGCAGTAACGCACATTGGCATTAGATATTATATCTGTTTTATGCTTTATGCAGTAACGCACATTGGCATTAGATATTATATCTGTTTTATGCTTTATGCAGTAACGCACATTGGCATTAGATATTATATCTGTTTTATGCAGTAACGCACATTGGCATTAGATATTATATCTGTTTTATGCTTTATGCAGTAACGCACATTGGCATTAGATATTATATCTGTTTTATGCTTTATGCAGTAACGCATTGGCATTAGATATTATATCTGTTTTATGCAGTAACGCACATTGGCATTAGATATTATATCTGTTTTATGCTTTATGCAGTAACGCACATTGGCATTAGATATTATATCTGTTTTATGCTTTATGCAGTAACGCACATTGGCATTAGATATTATATCTGTTTTATGCTTTATGCAGTAACACATTGGCATTAGATATTATATCTGTTTTATGCAGTAACGCACATTGGCATTAGATATTATATCTGTTTTATGCTTTATGCAGTAACGCACATTGGCATTAGATATTATATCTGTTTTATGCTTTATGCAGTAACACATTGGCATTAGATATTATATCTGTTTTATGCAGTAACGCACATTGGCATTAGATATTATATCTGTTTTATGCAGTAACACACATTGGCATTAGATATTATATCTGTTTTATGCTTTATGCAGTAATGCACATTGGCATTAGATATTATATCTGTTTTATGCTTTATGCAGTAACGCACATTGGCATTAGATATTATATCTGTTTTATGCAGTAATGCACATTGGCATTAGATATTATATCTGTTTTATGCTTTATGCAGTAACGCACATTGGCATTAGATATTATATCTGTTTTATGCAGTAACGCACATTGGCATTAGATATTATATCTGTTTTATGCAGTAACGCACATTGGCATTAGATATTATATCTGTTTTATGCTTTATGCAGTAACGCACATTGGCATTAGATATTATATCTGTTTTATGCAGTAACGCACATTGGCATTAGATATTATATCTGTTTTATGCAGTAACGCACATTGGCATTAGATATTATATCTGTTTTATGCTTTATGCAGTAACGCACATTGGCATTAGATATTATATCTGTTTTATGCAGTAACGCACATTGGCATTAGATATTATATCTGTTTTATGCAGTAACGCACATTGGCATTAGATATTATATCTGTTTTATGCTTTATGCAGTAACGCACATTGGCATTAGATATTATATCTGTTTTATGCAGTAACGCACATTGGCATTAGATATTATATCTGTTTTATGCTTTATGCAGTAACGCACATTGGCATTAGATATTATATCTGTTTTATGCAGTAACGCACATTGGCATTAGATATTATATCTGTTTTATGCAGTAACGCACATTGGCATTAGATATTATATCTGTTTTATGCTTTATGCAGTAACGCACATTGGCATTAGATATTATATCTGTTTTATGCTTTATGCAGTAACGCACATTGGCATTAGATATTATATCTGTTTTATGCTTTATGCAGTAACGCACATTGGCATTAGATATTATATCTGTTTTATGCAGTAACGCACATTGGCATTAGATATTATATCTGTTTTATGCTTTATGCAGTAACGCACATTGGCATTAGATATTATATCTGTTTTATGCTTTATGCAGTAACGCACATTGGCATTAGATATTATATCTGTTTTATGCAGTAACACACATTGGCATTAGATATTATATCTGTTTTATGCTTTATGCAGTAACGCACATTGGCATTAGATATTATATCTGTTTTATGCTTTATGCAGTAACGCACATTGGCATTAGATATTATATCTGTTTTATGCTTTATGCAGTAACGCACATTGGCATTAGATATTATATCTGTTTTATGCAGTAACGCACATTGGCATTAGATATTATATCTGTTTTATGCTTTATGCAGTAACGCATTGGCATTAGATATTATATCTGTTTTATGCTTTATGCAGTAACGCACATTGGCATTAGATATTATATCTGTTTTATGCAGTAACACACATTGGCATTAGATATTATATCTGTTTTATGCTTTATGCAGTAACGCACATTGGCATTAGATATTATATCTGTTTTATGCTTTATGCAGTAACGCACATTGGCATTAGATATTATATCTGTTTTATGCTTTATGCAGTAACGCACATTGGCATTAGATATTATATCTGTTTTATGCAGTAACGCACATTGGCATTAGATATTATATCTGTTTTATGCAGTAACACACATTGGCATTAGATATTATATCTGTTTTATGCTTTATGCAGTAACGCACATTGGCATTAGATATTATATCTGTTTTATGCAGTAACGCACATTGGCATTAGATATTATATCTGTTTTATGCAGTAACGCACATTGGCATTAGATATTATATCTGTTTTATGCTTTATGCAGTAACGCACATTGGCATTAGATATTATATCTGTTTTATGCTTTATGCAGTAACGCACATTGGCATTAGATATTATATCTGTTTTATGCTTTATGCAGTAACGCACATTGGCATTAGATATTATATCTGTTTTATGCAGTAACACATTGGCATTAGATATTATATCTGTTTTATGCTTTATGCAGTAACGCACATTGGCATTAGATATTATATCTGTTTTATGCAGTAACGCACATTGGCATTAGATATTATATCTGTTTTATGCTTTATGCAGTAACGCACATTGGCATTAGATATTATATCTGTTTTATGCTTTATGCAG
>NC_056749.1:71080535-71168035 GCF_019279795.1 Protopterus annectens | reverse complement strand
TTTGATAATCCCTTTAAAAGTGATATTTTAAAACGCTACTAGCATTTTGTGTTTAAAGGAACTTTCTGTATGTAACCTCTATGCATTTATTTGGAATTGTAACTTTGTTGTATCCTTCTTCATTTTGCACCCAAACCGTGGGTATATTTTATCTAGGCTCACTTGTTAAAACAAGATAAAATATATTTATTTTTTTTTTCTGGTTGTGCCCTGTAAAAGGTTTTGATATAGTTACTTGCTTTCTAGAAATTTTACTGATGCATTTTAATTTTAGTTAATATTTGCACATTTATTTATGTATTTATTTATTTCACTTTATTAATCAAGTTGTACAGCACTGAGATAGGATTGTGCTTTTTTTTGGGGGGGTGGTGGTTATAGATTTGATTTCTGGAGTTTGTGGTCAGTGTCCAAGTTCTGTAAGCATAGCAGAGTGTTTTGGCAAGCTATGGTAAGGGTGTGTATGAGCCCCCTTTAACTTCATATGTGCAAGCAGTGTGACACTAGGCACTTGCTAAAGACTGTGGACACAATAGAAAGGCCAAATGATGAAGCAGTTAATTAGTAGTGAAAGTTCTTCACCTGAAATCTAAACAAAAAAAAAATCTATAAGATTTAAAAACTGAAATGTGCAGTAAAGTATTGTGTATGCTCATAGCCAACAGGAATGCTGAATGAAAAAGTGCATTATCAGTATCTAGAATTCACTTTTTTAAATTTGCTGATATGTGATGGCTCTAACATGGCCTTATATCATTGCTTTTTGCTAAAGGATAGAGTGTATATTTCATGGCTTTAAGATGGGCCTCTATTCTTACTTTTTGCTGAAGGGAAAGAGTGTAGTGTCCGTATCGAGAACTCATTTGTTTTTATTCACTTGTTCAGATTTCATGTAGTTAATATTGACCTCCTTTGTATTGCTTTTTTTGGTACTAGAAAACTTTTAATAGGTTTATGGGCAGCTACTAAGTATGTACTCCAAGAGACAATTAAAAACCCTAGCCCCAGAACATTTCCTGGTTAACTGACTTAAGCTACACAATAGTCAAGTGAAAGCCGTGGGAATCAAGCCCTGGACTAGAGGGTGTAGCTCATTAACAGTTCATGCACCAAATCATCTACACTAATCATTCCTTTTTGTCACTCTGTATTGTTCGAATATTCATCTATTTATTTATTTTACATTTGTTGACTGGGATAATCCAGCTGGATACATGTCCATTTTCAGCGGAGGCCTGGGGAGAAAAACTCCAACATAAATACAGTCAGAAAAAAAAAATTACATATAGTAATTATTTATAAGGGTGGCACAGTGGTACAGCGGTTAACGTTGTCACCTCACAGCAAGAGGTTCTCCAGTTCGATTCTCGGCTGGGGTGCCTTCTGTGTGGAGTTTGCATGTTCTCCCTGTGTTCGCGTGGGTTTCCTCCGGGTACTCCGGTTTCCTCCCACATTCCAAAGACATGCATCTGGAGCATTTCTCCCCGGGCCTCCGCTGAAAACAGGCTCTGTGGAACCTAGTCGGACATTCCCGGTCAACAAATGATAAATTAATAAAATAAATAAATAAATTTACAAATGGTATTCTTCATAATAAAGGCATATCTTTGTAGACCGACTCATTCAAACAAGTATAGAGTTAAATCATATCCAGAATTGGGAAGATTTAGTTTCTCTGCTAGAGTGAGCAAAAGAATATTAGTACCTGATTTTAGAGGAAGGAGCTAATCAGGGCTGGAACATGGTCATAGCCAGTGTGATTTGAAATGGAGTTTGAGACTCTTCTTGAATTGGGCTAAGGAGGTCACAAGAGTAAAGTTGGCAGGGAGGGAGTTCCATATTTTACCAACAGCATTAGAGAATAGAGAATTACCAGCTGAATTATTGGATTTGATTGTTTGGACAAGGAGTCTTAGATGAGCAGAGTGATTCTAGATTGCTTATAGGTTCATAGATTATGGGTTCATAAATTAGTACTAGGCTTATTGCCTTTGTTGGCCATTTTAAGCCTAGTCAACTACCCCATGTGAGAATCAAACCCTGCACCTTGTGTCTGCAAGGTAAACACCTTAACCATTCTGCCATCCTCCCACCCTGTATGGGATGATTATCTGTTTTTGGTATAGGGAATGAACTAGGATCAGAACAGGGAGTGGCTGGTGTTAAAATCAATAATACTTGTGAAGGGCTTTTTGCCACACTAACAAAACATATGAGATCAATGAGGAATAATGTGTGGCATTATAAGCTATTTAAAGCCTATATGGCTAAAGGAATAACACCCAGGGGCTTGAGAGTTAGGGTTCAGTCTATGGTCAGTTGCCTAGATGAATTACTTTATCGGCAATGGAAGGAAGCCCAACATACAGCTACTATGCATTTTGTTGAAATTTGATGTGGATTCTATGACAGAACCATTGATACTGAAATGGGTGCCATTGATGAGACTACTGGACGTATTAAAGAATTTGAGGGACAACAAAATTATTCAGTTTGTCTCAATAAACTAAACATGGAACTGACCAATTTGGAAACTCAACTGTGAGACAGGAAAAAGAAAAACTTCCTTAGGGATGTTTTGGACTATGAAAAAGGGGACCCCTTTTCCAGGAATAAAGAGAAACATGTTAGATTTACCAATAAATATCCCACTAGTAGAAAACGTCCAAGGTCTATCATTAAGAGAACTGGGGTATCAGATACTTCGGGGGATGACTCCTCTTCGGGGCTGGATAATGAGACCCTCTCTTCCACAGGCTCACCAGAACAGAAACGTAGAAATTCCAATGATTCTATGTAGTTAACCCTAGAAGGAGGAGGGGGGTAGGAAGCATAGGAAATGTAGAGAACATAGAGGGTTTACTTCGTAAATTTGTGACAGAAGTAAAAAATTATAATGTGTTAAATATGTATTCCTATCCCCTCTCCTCTGTAGAGAAGAACATCCTAAATAAAGGTTTAACATACATTCCGGGGTTTTTTGTATCTGTAGAATCTTTTGCAAAAGATGTTGTTGATTTTTGTCAAATTCTCAATTTGAGATTTTTTTTTAGTCGGATGCAGAATCATGTGATGTTGATCAGTTTAGATACCACAAGTCCTCTTTTGTTCCGCCCATGAATCACAATGTATTATCATTCCAAAATTCTACTTTAAAGGATTTGCATTTTCAAACTGGTTCCTTACAAGTTAAGTCCAGTAATGTTACTAAACAGGAGATGTCAGTTATCTCTAAGTTGGCTGAAAATCATAATATTGTGATTCTAAGGGTGGACAAAGGAGGAGCTGTGGTTGTACAAAATTGGGATCAATACAACTTGGAAGCATTAGCTGTGGAGGAAGGAATCCTTACTGATAGGATTAAAAAACAACTCACAATTGTAGACCCCAGGGACTAATATATTTATTTCCTGCCTAAAATTCACAAACATTTATATTGCCCTCCTGGTAGACCGATTGTCTCTGGAAGGGGCTCTTTGACGGAACCTTTGTCGCAATATCTGACCAAGCATTTGAAACTTTTACTTGTGTGGGTTAGATCCAGACATAAGGATACCACAGAATTTTTACAGGTCATCTCAGAAATGCAACTTGAACCTGGTTGGTGGCTTTGTACACTAGATGTTAAAGCTTTATACACGAATATTCCACACTGGGCAGGGCTTGAGGCCCTAGAATACTGGCTATATAGGTCAGAATTGTACCGACCAGGTTTTATTACCCTTCTTCTTGGTCTGGCTGAGCATGTATTAACTAAAAATGTGTTTTTCTATCGTGGGGCTTGTTACTTACAGATCAAAGGGACAGCAATGGGTGCCTCGTTTGCCCCCATATATGAGGATATCTTTATGGCGTATATTGAGGAACAAATTTTGTATGATCAATCTCATAATCTATATATTGATCAAATTAATATTTGGAGAAGATATCTGGATGATTGCTGAATGGTATGGAGGTCAGATGAGGAATATCTTGGGGAATTTGTTGAGTATCTCAATGAAAATAAGTGGGGGATTGAATTTACCGTGAATTGCCACCAGAATAGGTTTACTTTTCTGGATGTAATGGTCATCAGGGCCCCGGATAATACTCTTACCACTGAAGTATACAGAAAATTCCCCGATTATAACTCTCTGCTCCATGCCTCCAGTTATCATCCTCCTCATATATGCAAAAATATCCCTAAATCACAGTATATGTGGGTAAAGAGTATATGCTCAGCCGAAGATACATATTCACATTTCCGAGATGACCTAACCAACAGGTTCAAGGAAAGAGGTTACCCAACAGGACATATCGCACAAGCACTAAATGTGGTCAATGAGATTCACAGGGATGAACACTTGCAATATAAACAGAAGGATTCTGACACTACAACAAAACTTAGGTTTGTGACCACATATGGGCGGAATACAGGGTTACTTACTGATAGTGTAAGTCAGAATTGGAATATTCTTATGGCAGAAAATAAACTATCAGAGGTCCTTGGGGTTAGGTGCAGTTTCTCATACAGAAATGGGAAAAAATTAGCATCATACTTTAATCACTACAAACACATATGTCTAGTGAGAAAAAACAAAGCACCATTGAAGGAGGGTTTGTCAAGGGGAGCCACCCATGTGGACATTGCAGGCACTGCTGTAGAATGCTGAAAACTATGTGCTTTAGTAGCAAGAATACCAGCATGGTATTCGAGATTCCTTTTTTTGCCAACTGTAGCTCGGAATGGGTTGTTTATTTAGCAATGTGTAAATGTTCAGCCTTTTCTGTTGGACAGATGTCCAGGGTGGTGAGATACAGAATTTCTGAACATATGAGTGAAATTAGGAACCAGCGTGACACTAACGCTCTATACAGACACACTCTAATACACAAGACTGCAAGCTTCCAATTTACAATAATAGATAAAATTACATGGATGCAATCAAATAAAACTGGATGGCATGAATTGCTCAATGTCAAGGAGAAAAAAATGGATAATTAAACTGGGAGGGCTCTTTGCACCTGGGTTAAATGAACATTTGTGATTGGCTTTAGGATTGATGACACACTATAAATGGGATGCATTTTTTACGTTTTTTAAAATTGATAAAGGCTTTGTGATAAATACAAGCTGAAACCGGTCTGTTGATACACTTTATATATATTTACTTTGGTCTCCACTGTCTGCTGGTTATATTTTTTTGGTTTACATTATTGCCTTTGTTGGCCATTTTAAGCCTAGTCAACTACCCCATGTGAGAATCAAACCCTGCACCTTGTGTTTGTAAGGTAAACACCTTAACCATTCTGCCATCCTCCCACCCTGTATGGGATGATTATATTTTCCAGTGCAGGGGTGTTGCCTGGTTGTTTGAGAATTTTATATGCTTATGTAAACTGGTTAAGCTGGAGAAGGCTTGGCAGTTCTATCCAGCTGAGGTCTTTTAAGTTAAGGCAGTGATGTGTCCTATAGGGAGTGCCAGTTGCAAACCTGGCGATGTGATTATAGCAGCAGGAAAGTTTGCTAAGGTTAGTGAGCATAGGAGAGGCATAAAGAAGGGTAGAGAGAAGATGAGAGTTGGCAATAGCTGCTCTAGTCATTGGAGTTAGGAAGGATTTTATCCTGTACAGTGACCCAAGTTTCTTGTTTATGGATTTAATGGTTTGATTAACATGCATGTAAAATCTAAGATTGTTATCAGTAATTACTCCTAGGAGTTTTGTATAGGGGCCTGAGGAGATGATGGTGCCATTGTTAGATTTTATGGTAAAGGATGCTGCTGAGGATTTACGAGTGGGAGAGAAAAGTAGTAGTTTAGTTTTATTTGGGTTTAAGAACAGGCGATGATCAGAGAGCCAGTTTTCAACTATGGTGAATGTATTCTGAGTTGTTGATAGTAGGTTTATTGGAGAGGTGCCAGAGCATACCAGTGCAGAGTCATATGCATATTGAATGCAGGTACCATCTGGGATGACTGTGTGGAGATCATTAATAAAGATCGAAAGGCAGGGGGTCCTAATAAGGAGCCTTGGGGAACTCATATGGTATTAGGTAACAGGCAAGAGAGCTTGTTTTGCCATAATAGCATTTGTTGCTTACCATTGAGGTAGGCATGGAACCACTGGAGAGCTTGGTTATCTAAGGATAAGGTTTTCAGAGTGTGGATGAGTAGCTGATGGTTGACCATATCAAAGGCTTTGGACAGATCCAGGAAGAGGGCTGAAGATATTTTGTTGTTATTCCAGTTTTGGTAAATTACATTGGTGAAAGAATGGAGGGGCTGTGGAGGTGCTGTGATGGGGTCTAAAGCCATGTTGAGAGTTGGTCCGGAGTTTATTCTGAATGAGTGCAGAAATTGTTTGTGCACACACTTCTCCATGATTTTGGCCAGTGGTGACAATATGGTTATTTGTCTATAGTTAGATAGTTCTGTAGATGTGCCACCTTTATGGAGTGGTATGACATAGGATATTTTCCGAATGGAAGGGATAGTGGCTTCTGTTATGGTTCCGTTGATTAAGAAAGAGATAGGGTATGCAATAGCATTTGCAGCTTTTTGCAGATATTCAGCTGGGAGAAGGTCGGCTGAAAGAGTAGTTGAACTATTGAATTTGTTAGGTCAACTGTTCTTGTAGTGTTGACTTGCATCAACTGGAGTGGCTCAGAATACAATGGACTACCCTGGACTACTCTTGTAATCCCTGATCCGTTATTATCTGGGTCCATTCTCTTCAAAAAAATAGATGATTTCCCTTCTGTTTGCTCTGCATGGATTATGGCACGAGTAAAAATGATAATAGATGTGATACTTTTTGTGGGGCAAGAAAGGACATGTTATGTTCTTTTTGGGAGAATGTATCTTGTAGGTGTTGCTTTGTTCCTCAGTCCTGTTTTTTTTAATTTAATATTGTTTTTTATTGCCATATTCCCACTGTTCTGTATGTTTATGGAAAAACATACAATTTTGTGCAAGAGTTTTTCAAGCTGCTTCGTTGAAATGAATATCTGTTTCACCTTCTACATATAGTCTTGCTTTGCTTGTCAGGCTATGGACGTTTTGGGATGAGTTGTCAAAAATGAAAGGTTTGTCCAGAGAAGCAATCAATAGCTTTGATATAAAATCCTGTGAACAAGTCTGTATTCTTATCCATACATATCTCTATAAATGAACCAGAGGCAGGTGTTCTGAAGAGGCATTAATAAAATAGCTATACTTTATCTTATGAAAGCCTATTTCATGTGCTGTTTAATTCACTTTTGCAATCTTATTTCTCCAAGAAAAATCAGCGTTCTCTTTTGTATGGTCATATTTTTGTTTTAATATACATTACTGATACTGTGCTATACGGGTCTGAAAACTAATGTCAAACATTATTTCAACAGCCTAGGAGACAGCTTTACACATTGATAGTTAATACAGAAATGAGACTGACTACATATTTGCAGTCAGAAATGAAAACGTTTTATACAGTCAGAAAAAAACAAAACCTGGAAATAACTGTGGCTCAGACCATCCACCTTTTATTACAAAGTTTAGAATTAAATTAAAAAAATATAAGAAAAGTGTCTGGGCCAACTAGATATGAGCTCATCAATATTCCAAGTGGATATGCAGTGAAGATGAAGAATAGATTTACAGTATTAGTCCAGGTGGATAGAGTGCCTGAAGAGCTACAGACAGTGGTTGGTGATATTGTCCAGGTGGTGACAAAACCAGATATTCTAAACAGAAGATTAATAAAGCAAAATGTCTGTCTGTAACGACTTTAGAGCTGGACAAGGAAAACAGAAGATCAATTGAGATAGGAATAAATATGTCAAACTGACTGAAAAGTTTTAGATGCTAGGAATAAGAGATGAGACATATTTATATGAGCAGTGCAAAGAGCTAAAAGAAGACAACAGAATGAGAAAGACAATATAGCTATTCAATAAGATTGGTGATATTAAAGTAAATTTCCAGGCAAACATTGGCATAAAGACAGAAGGGGCAAGGGCTTTACAGAAGTAAGTGACATTAAAAAATGTGGATGGAATACACAGAAAAACTGTATAAGAAGGATCCTAACATCACTGGTAAGTATGGTATGTTCTGTGATCCAGAGGCAGGCATCTTGGAGAATGAAGTAAAATAAGTCCTAGAAAGCCTTGCTAGCAGGAAGTTACATAACTCCAGTTGAATGGCTTACAATCCTGAAAAATAATGTTATTGCAGAGTTGCTTGGAATTTGACAGAAAATTAGAAAAAAAACCCCTCCAAAAACAGTAGTGGCCATTGGATCGTAAATAACCAAATTATATTCTAATCCAAAAAGAGGAATAGTAAACATTGCTGAAATTATCAAACAACTGTACTTGTTTCACATGCTAATATGACCATCACAGTTAGTCCCATCAAAATATGGACCAAATACTGTCAGATGTACAGACTGGTTTTAAAAGTGGAAGATGCACCAGAGATCAAATTGACAACATTTGCTGTATAATAGAGAAAGCAATGGAGCTCCAGAAGAAAATTTACTTCTGATTTATTGACAACTATAAAATCTTTTATGGTGTTGACTATCACAAACTTTGTAAGTTCTTAGAGAAATGGGAATACCAGGTCACCTTATATGCCATCTGAAGAGTCTATATGCAGAACAAACAGAACTCAACATGGAATGACTAACTAGTTAAATATTGTGAAAAGAGTGCAACAGGTCACGGCTGGCCTTAGGTATAGACCAACTAGGAGGATGCCTATGACATCTCCCCTGCTGCTCTGTTAGTATGTTTTTCAGATATTTATTTACTTATTTTTTCTATAAAAAATTTTTTTTTTGAAGAATAAATAACAGAAGAAACAGACAAAACAATAAAAAAGTATTTATGATTGAGAATAAAATGTAAAAACAGGCAACAAGATGAAACATTTCATAGCTAAAATAATAATTGCAAATAGTTATAAATAACATGGTCAACCTAATTCACTAATATAATTATTTAGCGTGTGGACTGTTTTAAAAATATTTACTTAATTTTTATAGTAAAGAAGCATGTAATTTAAGAAAATAAATACCTAAAAAATGCCCCTAGAACAGTATTAGCAGTGCTCGAGGTAGGAAGTCCTATAGATTTGTTCATTCATTTGCTGGTTTCCTGCTTATCCCACCTATGACCTACCTAGATAATAAACTGAAGGCATTCCAAGAATCCTTGCTTCCTTTGTAGTCCAGAAAACAACATTGTAGTGTTTCTCACACTTTGCATATTTTATGTGATATTTTCTCAAAATACCTCATATTGGCAATCCAAGGCAGTTTATACAATATGTCTACATTTATTTATTTATTTGTTTATTTATTTATTTTACATTTGTTGACCGGGATAGTCCAACTGGATACTTGTCCATTTTCATCGGATGCCCGGGGAGAAAAGCTCCATGCGTACAGAAAAACTGTTACATTATACAAGTTAAAACACTGTTACAGATACAATACACAGCATAAAAGTAATTCATTCTGTCATATATAAATCTGATTTGTTATAGAGTAACAATTAGGAAGCAATGTAGGGGTGGCCAAAAGACCTCTTTAGCACATGTTTATATTGCCAGAGTTAATCAGGATTAGAACAAGGACACAGGCATTGCCTTTTAAAGTAATGTTTTAGATTTTTTTTTAATTGGGTTAGAACGGGTTCTGAAGTAAGCTTAGCAGGAAGTGAGTTCCATATTTTGCCAACAGAGTTGACATATAGAGAGTCTCCAGATGAGTTGTTGCTTTTGAGGGTTTGGACTAGTAATTTGTTGGATGAGCGAAGTGTCTTGAGGTTGCTGTAAGGGGTGATACTTTTTGTAAGTACGGGTGTGTTTTTAGGTTGGTAGAGAATTTTATGTGCTACTATTAGCTGATTGTACTGAAGTTGGATAGGCAATTCTAGCCACCCTAGATTCTTTAGGTTCAGACAGTGGTGTGTTCTGTATGCTGCTCCAGTGGCAAATCTAGCAATATGATTAAAGCAGCTGGAGAGTTTATTAAGGTCAGACTTACTCAAGTTCATAAAGAGAGGAGATGCATAAAGGAGGGTGGAAAGTAGATGTGTACGGGTAATTACCGTCCTAGTTATTGGAGTGAGGAAAAGTTTTATCTTGTATAGTGAGCCAAGTTTTTTATTAACTTTTTTAATAGTCTGATTAATATGCATATCAAACTTGAGGTTATTATCAACTGTTACACCTAAGAGTTTGGTACAGGGATCTGGTATATTGCCAGTGCCATTGTTAGATTTTATATTAAAGGTTGGACCGGAGGCTTTACAAGTGGGGGAGAAAAGCAGTAGCTTCATTTTGTTAGGATTTAACAGGAGATGTCGATTACAGAGACACTTTTCAACAGTATTAAAAACATTTTGGGATAGAGTCTGTAGACTTAAAAGGGAGGTGGCAGAGCAAATCAAAGTGGAGTCATCTGCATACTGAATGCAGGAGGCTGTTGGGATGACTGTGTACAGGTCATTAATAAAGATAGAAAATAATAGGGGTCCTAATATAGAGCCCTGAGGGACCCCACGCATGATAGGTAGAAGGGAAGATAGCTTGTTCTGCTATAGTACAGCCTGTTGTCTACCACTCAAATAAGATTTGAACCATTGGATAGCCTGAACATCTAGGGGAATAGTTTTAAGTGTGTGTATGAGTAGTTGGTGGTTGACCATGTCAAATGCTTTGGAGAGATCAAGAAAGAGAGCAGAAGAAAGCTGATTTTTATTTTGGTTTTGATTAATAACATTGGAGAAGGAGAGGAGGGCTGTGGTTTTACTGTGAAATGGTCTGAAACCATGCTGCGAGTTAGCCAGGAGATTGTTCTGAATGAGATGGCTCAGGAGTTGTTTATGGATGCACTTCTCCATAATTTTAGCCAGGGGTGACAAAATAGCTATAGGTCTGTAATTTGACAGTTCAGTGGAACTGCCCTCTTTGTGGAGTGGAATAACATGAGATGTCTTCCAGATGGAGGGGATAGTGGCTTCTGATATAGTTCTATTGATCAGGATAGAGATCGGGTATGCTATGGCATCTGCAGCTTTTTGTAGATACTCAGCTGGGAGGAGATCCGCTGCAATGGTGTTAGGTTTTAATTTCTTGATTAGGGCATGGATAAGTGATGTGGAAGCTGGTTGAAAGTTAAAGGGGAGTTGAGAACTAGGTGCAGTGGTGTTAGGACTTGGGCAACTGGGAGATAGTTGGTCAGCTAGTGACTGGATACATTAAAAATAAATCTTAAAACCTTTAACATGTCTTGTGTCGTTAATTGCAATTTCACTTATTTTCTATAGTTTCCATGGAAATACATATACATGTACTTTCATTATTTTATCATAACATTTACTATTTAAATATCATTTAGTTCAACTTTCCATATCTTTATCTTTTTCATACTATTTGCTATTCATATTTTCACATCTCTTTTTAATTTTCTTTTTCATTTTTGATTGCCATATTTTCAAACATTAGCATTCCTATCATTATATTTATTTTTTATACAACACCTGTAATACAAACAAGCAAACAAATGAAAAAAAAGGATTAATTAAACTCGGTCCCCATTTCCTTTCATTTTATATATTATTTCTCCTTTTACTAGATTTAATCTTCACACATTTCTTGTTCCATAAAACTATGAAATATATATATATATATATATATATATATATATATATATATATATATATATATATATATATATATATATATATATATCCACCCAAGTAAGCTAACTTCCCAAAACATATATATTTAACATATAAACTGTTTTTTTATTAGAGTTTGAATGCCTTCCATGTTTGTGGCAATTGTCCTATTTTTCTGCAATTCTCTCTCAATTGTTCTTCCACTACCTGATAACTTTTCAAATCTCATAACTAAAACACTGATTTTCTTCCTTGTGAAATAAATTTCCCCAGTCTATACAACTTCTCCAAATCCCATACTCTTTTTTATTTAAACATAAATCTACTCTCCCAAATAATACTAATGTTTTAACAATCACTTCTCTCATCCAAATTTTATATTTTTGTTGTTAATATTAGGCTATCTGCATAAGGTAACATTAATGGAAAATAATTATCCATTATTATCCTTCCATCTTGCTTCTTCTAGACCATTTTCACAGGTTCATATGACCACATTCATCACCATCACAAACAGCCAGATTTTCATTGAACACCCTTGGTTCATCTTCCATTGTATCTTAATATTTTTTCCTAACTATCCATTTACCAGCTTGGGTATACAAGATACTTCACTAACTTACTTAATAGCTGTTAACTTCTTTTCCATACCATGTTCCTAATACGCCACATTTCATTATGATTTATATTATGTAAAACTTTTGCCATATCACAGGCCACCACTCTCCCTTCATCATTCCCATCTCCTATATTTTCTACCTCTTATTTTTATACTTTCCATATACCTTTTTCAACATATTTTTCTCATATATATTTTTACATATTCCTCCACAATATTAGTAATTTCCTCCTGTTTATATATTTTAAATCCTCATCCTTGTTTTTCATAAATTCTTCTTTCATTTTACTTCACCTAAAAAGGTTTATTTTTCACTTTTGAAAAATAACTTTTGTCTAAACAACAATCATTTTACCTTTTTCCTTATTTTATTCATATAGTTTTCTCTCCTTTTTATCATAGTTACTTCCTACCACCAATAACTTTCTTTTCATTTCTCTCTTTTTTTCTTTTCCTTTTTCCTTTCAATTCTCTTTCTGTCTGAATGTAAACATTGCATATTTTTATATACTTTAACGACCAGTATGTTATATTCTTGTAAAATATGTTTAGCTGCTTTTATATTTTGGCAAATATTTCTTCTCCCCTTTTATATGTAAATTCTATTTTTTCTCCTAACCATAACTTGCCATTTTCAACACCTCTTTCTTTATTTTAATATCGTATGTCATTTGCCTTTTTCTTTCTTTAAGTTACAATTAAAATCACCTAATATAATTACGGATAAGTTGTTTACATATTTTTTATCTCCTTGAAAATCCTTCTTCTTTCCTCCACATTTGTATGTGTATAAAAATGCAATCTCACTGGCTTCATTTTTATTCTTACATCACACACTAACACTCCACCCACCAGCGCTACTATCATGCACTTCTTCATTTTAACAAGCATTACTTTACATATAGTTCACACTTACTCTTTCCCCAACATCAGTTCAAATTTCTGCCTTTTACTTGTCTCAGTACATCCTGTATACAAATTCCATCTGCATCAAGCAGAACAGGTTTACTGAAAAATATCAGAAAGTCCATGCAACATTACAGGAAACACTTCAACAGCAGTTGCAGGATAAAGGAAATAAATTAGCTGAACTGACAGAGACTGGGAACTTCCTGCATACACAGCTAATCTGTGCAAAAGAAATATATTTTATAATATGTTTGTGTTTTGAAAATGGTTAAACATACATGCTAAGATCTGATGTATGGACAAATCATTCTTAAATGTTTTACTTTCATTCAGTTAAAGCAAGACATTTATCAGCACTACAGTAAAGTAGAGCATATGACTGCCATTCGTAGCATAGTCAAAAGGTAAACAAAACTGTAAGTGTATTAACAGATAATTTAAAGAACAATGCTAAAAGAATTAACTATAGTTTATATAGTATAAAATGTGAGCTCAGACCTTCCTAGACTAGATGAATAGTTACAGGAAATGTTGGAAAGATAAGATAAACAAGACTGATTGCCAGACAAATAGCTTGAGTTTTTCTAAAGCATTATTGTTATTAAAACATAATTGTTAAAATGTTTACAGGTAACACTATTTGTTAATTGTAATAAAATGTCACAATTGTGCATAGATGTCACTTAAAATCTGTCTGCAAGTAAATGTTAAAAGAAAAAAAAAACTCAGTTGCATCAAGTACAGTCAGAAAATGGGCTATAGCATACATACAGTTCAAATCAATTGTGCAGGAAGGTGTAAATACCTACTAGTGGTAATAAATAGCAAAAGCTTTATAAAAATGATCAAATCAGACAGGGGTCTATAGTTTGGTAGCCTAGTGGAGCAGATGTATGGCCAAAGTATTGGGTTGGTGTACATTCTAGAGCAAATAAACAATACTGTAGTATACAACAGGGGGAGGGGCACTTTCTCAGTTTTACACTGAATGTATAAGCAGTACTGCACAAGGGTCTAAAATAAAGCTACAGGAAGAAATATCTCATTTCTTCTTGACAATACTCTTTTAGGAGGGAGGGAAAAACAGGTATTAGTGTATTAGAAATACTGGTAAACTGGATTAAACCTGACAGGATAAGATAATTTACAAGTTGTTAATAGATTATTGTATTGCTTAGTATTACATTGTATTTTATAGCTATACAAGAGAGAGAGTAAAGATATGTAAAAAAATTGAACAAGACTGGTCACTATTCATTATTTTAATATGTTTTTGCAAAACAATGTTGGTATAAAAAGCATGAATGTTTCTAATAAAATAACAGGATGTATGTCTCTGGTGGCAATTCCACTAAATACTTCTAAAGAGACATAAGAATTTTTCAAGATTTTGCTTAATTTTAATTTTATTAAATTTGTAAGATTAGACTAAATGTACATTATAGTCTTTGTATGTACAAATGCAGAAGAATTCAGTACAAATGATAGTCTTTGTATGTACAAATGCAGAATTCAGTACAGATGAAATTAATGTCTAGTAATGAATATGTGTAAAAAAACATGTTTAAAAAATGGGTCCAGGGTACCTACTAGATTGAAATGCATAAATAGCAAACAGTCTGTGTAAATACATACTGTACAGAATACATTGTAATAAGTTCAAAAGTAATTTGTCAAGTTGTAATATCACTGGTTTTACCCCAGTTAGAGGAAAATTATATTGAAATATTGTACTCATACAGCTAATGGACTAATATGTACATAGCATTATTTAATGTATAAATCATGTTTTTTTTTAAATCCTCAAGTATCAAATATACTGAAATAATTACATTCAAATATCTACTTTATGTTCACTTCACTGTCAACCAAAATGTTAATGGGCAGTTCAGAGACATGACCACAATGTGATGGTTAAAATGACATTGAAACTGCATATTTTCAGCAGTGTATAAATGCTTGCAGTAGCACATAGTTCTTGTCTCTTATAGTTAATTCAACAGTTGCAAAGAGTTAATGGAACAGTTCTAAGTCATAAATTAAATTTTGTAATTGCAAAAGAATAAATTAATCAAATTAAAAAAAAAAATTAAAGCAGACACAGCCCATAATTGATGAAATATTTATCACAGAATGGTCTGCAAAAGAAAAAGTTGTTAAATACATTCAGTTTTGGTAGTAATACTTTTATATTATTGTATTAACTGTGTAAAATTGCATTTTGACTTGTATCAAAAGTAGACTAAAGGTTTTGTTTCTTAATGTGTTTTCTATATAACGTGATCAAAAATACATATCAGTATAAAGTGTTTGAGTACATTAAAATAAAAAGTGGGAATTGTAAGATTATGCTAAATAGAGTTTTAAGGTTGAAAGTAATTCTGTTACAAATATGTAATACAAATAAGGTATAAAATAAACCTTGCTTAAATGCAGAAACAGAGTTTAGTAATATGTGATCAGCATCCATACTAAATGACAGTGACTTGGAAAATAAGGAATCTGCTGAATTGACATTTTTCCCTTACAGACTTAAAAACAGGATGTATGCAAGAGCAAAAATGCAAAATCTGCTTTTAAAGAACACTGTGACAATGTGTTTTCCTTAAAAAACATGTTTTTCTGCATATAAAAAGAATGGACAACAGGACATCAGCATTGGCACAAGAACAGATGTTCTTATACAAAGATCCAAATAGAATACAGGATGTTGACACTGTCAGAAAAGCTGGCCTCTTATAAATTCAGCAAAAATGTGACAAGACATTGTTAAACAAGGAAGCTTAAAAATATTATTAAGTCAGCATTTGCATCAGCATCTGCAACAATCAGTATTGTTTCTACAGGATGAGCAATTCTCCAAAATAGAATACCAAGAAGAAATGTATTTGTATGTGCATGACTAAAATTGTATATTAATCCAGTTATGTTAGGGGTATTGGTAGGGACACATTTGTTCCGAGGTAAATGTTATATCTCTCACATCATCTGTACTATATGAGAAGTAAAGTGGAACAGTACTTTAAGCTGCAAAGTTAGTCTGTCTTGTTTATTATAAAAAGTTATTTGTTACTGCTCTAAGCTGATGCTGCAAAGTATATTCTCTCATCAGTGTATATTCTGCAAGTTTCTGTATGCAACAGACTGTGAATGCAAATATAACCAGACTTTGATTTTAGCAGAATCCAGCCAGCAAGACTGAGTGTCTTAAGAAGACTTCAAATCCATCACATTAAGCAGCTCAATATAATTTTTCACTTTTAGACAATTCAAACACAATTCTTCTCTCATCATTCTTTAAGTAGATTATCCTGAACAAAATTACATCAAAATTGACCTTGTTATTTCTGCATCTTTTTACCACATCTTTTGTTTTCTTTATTGTCTCCTTTTCTAACCCCTATATACTTTATCTAACTCCACTAACCTCCCCTCCTCCTCTGTGTCAAGTACATACTTATTTTCCATCAAGACTACTGTTATTTCTTATTTTCTTATATTTTCTCTTCTGGTGTGTTCATTCACTTCTTGCTTTATGCCTATCTTTCCACATTGTCTCGTTTTCGCCTTTCTCATTGTCTGTTACCTGCTTCCACTTCTGATTCTTTATTAAAAGTTGTTCATCATGATCTTTGCCTTTCTCTCTTTCACTATTTCCTTTTTCTTCTACAAGTAAAGGGCAACCAAACCAAAATGGCCATCACCCCCCCATATTTTCTAGACTTTGATCTGCAATTCTTCCTTGAATGACCAAATTATCCATATTGCCCACAGCATCTTTTGATACAATAATGTATAAAATGTGACATATTGCCACAAACGTGGCTAGTATTTTACATATCTCGCTTTTCATTCACAACTATCATATGGGTTACATGCTGCAATGTGTCCTCTTCTACATTCAGAGTTACTCATACCTCCCAAGCACCTACCCAAAACTTTCTTTCATCCAGAACTTTTTGCGATAGACATTTTGACCTATTTTTTGCTTAAAAATGTTTGTATTAATTTTATAAAACAATAATTTAACAAATATAATAACGGATATAAAACAAAAATAAACTATATACAGTGTCCATAACAAAAAATGACATGCAAAGGAAAGACACCTAGTATTTTTCTAATGGGTTAAACAATTTCTTCCAAGCAATTAAAAGGTGGATTGTGTTATTTGTTCATATTTTTATAGTAGCAATCTCATTGTTGCAGGTAGACTTAGCTAGATGAACAAATTCAGTTTTAAATACAGGAGTAGACTTTGATTTCCATTTTTGTAAAAATGTTCCTTGCTATGGAAAGAATTGGCCACAGTAAAAATATTTGTCTTTTAGGAATGTATTTAATGTTCCTGTTCTAGACATTTTGACCTAGTTTTGAATAATATGTTTTCAATTCTTTTTCATCTATGCCTAAGTTCTAAACTGCTTTAACATTTTTCTTTTCACGTGTATACTTAAGTTGTTGTAAACATACTCATCCCATGAGTTTACAAAACAATCCTTTTACATTTACTTACAAATTGTTTTGTCAACAAAAAAATGTCTCAAATGACACTTCACTAAACAATTCTGTCCCTAGATGTATAAGGGCATTAATGTCTGTTACCTTACAGCTGTGTAATAATATTGTCAAAAATAAAGCAGCTGTCAGTTGAGTTACCTTCATTTCTCAGCTTATGGCTTGCCACTGGTCTTCTTCTAACTGTCATCTCTTGTTCCCCAATCTCATGAAGAATATTATCTCAAGTATTTAGACATAGTACTGTTTATTTGCAGCAGCTACTGCTATATATGAGAGTTGTTGACACAGCAAACATCCTTAATTTTCCTCTTCAATGCATTGCTTTCTATAGAACACATTCTTAAAGCCAGATATGCCCCCCTGCATCTTTATCAGTCTCCCTCACAACTTAATTCTTCTGTTGTTCCATCTCCATTACTGTTTTCTTTCTCTCTAAAATCCTTTTGACTGCTATACTCCCCTGCACTGCTTCACCCTCTCCTGTGTCATTCTCCTCCAATGTTGACACTAAGACTGGTGTTGCCAAATCTCCTGAAGCCACAGCTGTGCTGCAGTGATTTATGTATCCCCATTTGTAAAATAAATATTTTTCCACTCCAGAATCCTCAATACATTCTGTAGCAGCATTCTTGCCTTCCATCATCAAGGTGCCTCATTTGCAATCCTCTGTCCCACCTAGTGGCTTGAAAAAGAACAGGAAGTGCCCTGATCCAAATTTCTCCTAATCAGTAAGAATGCCACATTGTGTTTGCCCTGAAAAGAGGACTCTGGACTAGTGGTAGGATAACCCAGTCAACAATGAGCAAAACAAAATAAACATCCTCCATTTGTAGTCTAAGTCATTTAGTGTTTATTGAAAGGATGCAGGAAAAAACAAAGTTCAAGAATAGCACTGAATTTTTTTCTTTAATAAAGGTTATTGTTCAGGCCAACACTGGATGAAAAGGTTGTAAAAAGAAAAATCTGAAATGCACCTCAGAACATCTAGGAACCTCTTATGGGCCCCAGACTCGTAGATTAATTCAGTTATTTTGACTGCAGGAAAAAAATTAAAATAAGACAAACTGTGAGAAAAATAAGAAAAAGTAATCTGGATGTTGTGTATTAGGTCAGGATGGAGGGAGGAGATGCCATAATACCCTACACCTAGGATTCCAGTTCCGCTAAGGCTAGTCTTGTGATAAGGCTGCAGATTACCATGTCAGTTATTTAATTTATACTGTAATTATATCATCTGAAATACTGGATTAGATGAATCAGATACTCTGAAAAACATTAACTATCTCAAATACGCAGACGATAAGCCCTCTGACGGATGAAAATGAGGCAGACTTGAACAGTCTGTTGATGAACGTGAAAGTCAAAAACGATACAGACATCACTGCATAAGCAGTGAAAAAGAAGGGAACCAAAGCATTTGAAAAAAAAGAACAATAGTAAAGACAAAGTAGCTGACAGCATAATGCAGCACATTTTAAAGTAAAAACCAGAAATCTTCCTGGAGAAATTAGGGCTAGACAATATAGTCAGCACAGATTTATATAAGTGAGGTCATATCACTCCATACTAATTTTATTTTTTGACTGAGTCCCCTGAGAATTGGACAGGAAAGGCTCTTTGAATGTGCTGAACCTAAGTTTAGTAATCACTTTCATATTGCACCATAGACCAGCCCGCGAGGAATGCTGAGGGGAGTCACTATGTAGCCCTGAGATAGGGAACTGGGCACAAAGATGAGTGGAATAGACATGACAAAATGGGTCTATGGTTAATTGTCAAAGAAAGCATTCTTTGAACAGCTTTTAATCAAATGCTAACCATCAAGACCCCTTTTTGTCACATAGGCATTCCACTGTAAATTAAATCCTTACATACAGAAAGGAAGCGTTACCACAGTAATGTAGCTCTAAGGAAATTTTAGATGCCAGTATCAACGGACACTCACGATGTTGGCCAACTATGACTATTCGATGAATACATTTATGATTATATACCCAATATGATGAAAAGCAGTTTCAATAGTTAGTCTTCAGTTAAAAGTCAACACTCAAGGAATGTGCCATAAACCCACTGAAAGAGAGAAAGAAAATATAGGAAATATGTCCTAAAATCTCAGGATATTTGCCATATTTTTTTTTTCAGGGCACAACAAATCTGCCCAATATGCCCCTCATGAAGTGTAGTGTATGAGGGTGCCAATGACTTCATAAAAGAGGTCGAGGGGCATGGCACTGATGGTACCAAGGAAAAGGGTGAGAGGGATATGGGGCTAATGGCAGCAAGGAAAGGGATAAGGGGAGGGCATACAGATGTGGGACAGGACAGGGGGGGGGAAGGGGAGGGGGGGGGCTGATGGTATAAAGGAAAGGTACAGGAAGGGGGGGGGGGCTATGTTCTGTTTCAAGGGTAGGGAAGGGCATGGGACAGCAGTATAGGTACTATATGCATACTCGGACTAGGAGGGCCTAGAGTATTCTTCTATAAATAAAACATGTTTGCATTTACTTGTGTTAGAAAAAAAGCATAATATGCCACAGGAAAAAGCAATAACGGGTTATAAAACATTATCCTGCTGTGATTAACACTGATGTTTAATTAATAAAGATTAATTTCTTCAAAAGTTACTGCCACTGCTGCCCTGAAATGATAGAGAACTGTCTCATTGTGGAGGCGTGTTGAGCTCATAGTTAACACTTATATTCAAAGGGTAGTATGTCTTGGTTTGATGCCGAAGCCTTCCACGACCTCTTTGTTGAAGCAAATGGTTTGATCAGAAGTGAAGGGGGTTATTTGAAAATTGACTCACTGGTACAAGTCATTAATTAATTTGTAGGTGCGATGATGTAGGGCAGCAGGCAAAGACTGCTCAAATGTGCACAGCTCTGAAGTAACTAGGAATGAATCTACATTAAGTCAGGCGCACTTAATTGAGTGGACTCTGTTTATCGGCCAAATCATTTCTGGTTTGTTGATTGTGGTATTTTTGCCTTGGAGGTTAGGCAGTTTCCAGGTGAATATGACTGCTTGTGCTCTTGCGCCTGAACCAATTAGTGTGGGAAATATGGACAAATGCTCCAAATGGGGATGTATTCTAATTGTTGCTCTTATCACAGCACAAAAAAATGTGGGGGGGGGGTCTGATGAGAATATACCAAAAAAATGGGAGAACCTCCTATTTAAACAGTTGCTTGTTTATAATTGTCACCATTTATAATTTGTTTCTTTCATGACAAAATTAAATGTATAGAAGGAGAGCACAGAAGGCTTCCCTTTTATAGGAACCCTTATTCTATGGATTTCCTAGAAAGATTTCATTCAATCGAACAGTTTTTAATAAAGTGTTATTTTTCTTGAGTAATATGGTATTAGTAAGAAAATACGGTGTCTGTGTATTATTTCAGCTAGATTTCCAACCTGCAATAATCTCTTATATTTTGGCATAAATATTTCTATTAACCTTAAAAAAGGGTTTCTGAACCACTAATTTTTAGTCTGTTACATTGCACATGAGGCATTTTACTCTAAATCAATAAAAAATATGTAGAATTAGTTTTATATTAAGTTGTGCTTCCTGAACAACATGAAGCATAAAATTGTGGTGTCTGTCATTATCGGCTGATGGCATTACTCAGTATATTACCAGAAACATTTCTGTGATGTACAGAACAAAATATGAGACAAAAACTGAGTTTTGAGTAAAATCATAAACGAGCATTAGCTTTTCCTGCGTCTACCTTTCAGCTGCAGCAGTGATTGGTAACAAATCCAGTACCTGGCACACCCTGAATATGTTAGCTTACTTCTTATGCTTGTCACTCAACTACCTTTCACTTATTATTGCAGCTATTAAAATGTAATGACTCTGAACTATGAAAACACTTTAAGGTATATGATGA
The DNA here is from genome assembly GCF_019279795.1 of Protopterus annectens. Classification (NCBI taxonomy): domain Eukaryota; kingdom Metazoa; phylum Chordata; order Ceratodontiformes; family Protopteridae; genus Protopterus; species Protopterus annectens. The sequence goes on along the minus strand of NC_056749.1, from coordinate 71,146,434 downwards.
AAAAATGTTAGCAATGTAATGGTTGCACAATGATTTGCATTATGTCATGAAAGTAGAGAGTGACAATGTAACACTGTCATGTGGATTTATTACTGTTATAACGTAGTATTTAATTAATCTGAGTTTAATGACTTTAAGCAACTTAAAGTGTATGTAAAATGTATTTCTAGCTCCCTTCCAATCAGATAATAGCTAAAGGGATGCAACCTTCCAATAAATGATATATTAACTGTTCACAACACATCAATTCTTGCCATACTGCTCAACCTCTAAGAACAAGAAATCTGGCAACACATAAAATAATGGGGGGGGGGCACAAAGGCCAGTTATTGAGAACTCATCATAAATTGGCCTCAACTAACTATTGGGATGATGTTTTATTCTCATACGCAATGGTAAGGGGAAAGAGTAGTGAATAGATGTTTAGTTAAATTAGTAGTTTTGGAACTCTTTGAACATTTATTGAATCTGAAGCTAAATGGAAATAATTCTGTCTTATTATTTATACATAATAAGTTCATATTAATAGTCTCTAATATACTCATCAGCACCCGAGATGTGTTATGAGAGATTGATTGCTATTTTACTATTAAAATAATGAACAGCATATTAGGAGATTGAGTTTCTTCCTTTAGTCCATTCCCAAATTTTCTCTAAATATACTGCTTATCTTTATTATTAATAGCTTTAATGCAGGAATACAAATCAAAACATATGTGTTATGGATATGTTGACATATCTGAGTGTTTATACATATAAGGACACACATGAATATGTACATATCTATATCTATATCTATATATATATATATATATATATATATATATATATATGTGTGTGTGTGTGTGTGTGTGTGTGTACATATAACAGACAGAAAATGTGATGATGAGAATAATGTTTATATGTTGACATAGTAAATACTGTAATTAATTAGATCACTAAGTCTGTTCTTGATAAGATTGAAGATCAAAAAGGTAGTAAACAGGACTCACTATGCAAGGCTCAGATGTTTAATTTAATGTTTTAGAAACTTAATGACAAATGCTAAAAAGGAATTTGAAGACAAACAGAAAGAGGAAATAAATAAAGAATGAAGAAGTGTATATATATATATATATATATATATATATATATATATATATATATATATATATATATATATATATATATATGTATATATATATATATATATATATAAATTCTAGTCAGTTGTGAAGCTTACTGCAATAGAAGACATGATTTTTAAACTTTATAGAAGTATAGATACCTCTATGTATAACCAGAGATATACCTAAGCATAAATTGTTAGATAGTAATTTGATATCTTATTAATTAACATTTGAGTCTTTCCATGGTTATCTGAGCTTTTTGAGTTTGAGTTAGATAAGAATTATCTCAACAGTTTCTCTTCTATAACCATCACCATTTGTAATATACAATCTAATTCCATATTTCTTGTTCATGATTATGCTATTGGGCTATTGTTGCCATCTAGTAACAGTAGTGAAATATAGAAAATTGCCATATAAGAGAAGTACTAATCGCATAATACCTCATAACATGGAAAATATTTTAAAGATTATTTATATATAATATTTTTTTTCCTATAAATATGTAAGTGCTGATTTACTAATTTATTAATTCATTCTGGTTAATACTGTTATTTTTTACTCATTTAATTGACTAGAAACTTTAAGTAGTCAGATACTCTTTGATTCCTTTAATAGTTAATCCTATTTATACATGATCATTACTAAAATATTAATTCTCTGATATTATAATTATTCATATGGAAATGACATTGTATATGATTTAATCAAATGAAGGTTTGTTAGTGAATTTTTGTTACACTACTTAAATCAAGCGGTATATTACATTAATATTTGTTGTTCTCTTATACCAGTTAATGTATAGACTTTCATATAACACATACTCTGGAGCCTCAAGTTGGGTAAAATTTTGTCAAATTTTGGAAGTGATGGTTAATCTGGCTGGATTTTTTTATTCAGTCAGATTGGGAATGTTCTACATTCCATGTCAGTTAATGGATTTACTGATTATCAAAAGTTTAGCTTTAAATGCTTTTTTTTCTTTTTTTAGGCCTCAGACTATTATTAAATGTTTTTTATACTGGGAACCAGCATCTTGTCATCAAAATATAATCTTTCCAAGAAGGATACACAGAATTTAAATATTATGACTGCTTGCTATCACATTTTATTAGCACTCCAAACCTTTAAACAAATAAAAAGATGGACTTGACTTTTCTTTCTTTAAATGTTAATTGTTTAAATAATCCAGGGAAAAGATTTAATCTACTAAAATAATTGAAATTAAATAAAACACAAGTAATATTTCTACAAGAAACCCATTTCAAAATAAATTATAACTTTAGCTGGAACCCGAATGGATATCTAAGATTATCCAACTCCTCATACACTAAAAAAACAGAGGTGTTCTAACATAATGGAAGAAAAGTGTTGTTCTTCCTCAAATTTTATATAATTATGAAGATAAGGAAGGACTTCTGACAATTACAATAATAAAATTTGAAAATAGAATTTGGACATTGGTCAATGCTTATTGGTTTCCGGGAATTGGGGTAACAATAATAAAAAAACACCTAGAACTCATCACTAATAATTTTAAGGGTAGCCTGATTTTAGGGGGTGATTTCAATTGTTTATTAAATGACTCAGAAACTACTAACAAGAGACCTTTTCGTATTACTCCTGTAGGGAAAAATCTCAAAAAAAGGGCAGATAACTCATTGTTATATGATTTATTTTATCTCAGAAATGATAACTCATTAGCATTTTCTGATTGCGATTTTAGATATAAGACTCAAACCATAACTGATAACATTTTAATATCCCAAGACCTAAAAACAAAAATATCACACGTTACAATAATCCTGTGCCCTATATCTGATCACAAATGCACTTATTTTTAATCTTCAAATAGATTAAAAAAAAACTATCCTTTACTAAAAGAATACCAGCTTATATTACTAAATTGAAGCAGTTCAAGTCTTGGCTTGATACAGAAATAGAATTCTTCTTAGATACAAATCTAACCATTGAAGTAAATGTAGTAATTCTTTGGGACTCATTGAAAGCTTATATATACAGCAAAATTATTGCATGGTTCAATAATAAAGAAATGGGAGTCTGAATTATCTAATATACAAAAACAAATCGTATTAATTAATAAAGATAACACTAGAATCACTTCACATAAGAAGAAGGAAATTGAATCCCTAAATAAAAAATATAACGACATTTTAACTCATAAAACAAATTTAGCCCTTGAGAAATTAAAATTAAACTCTTTCTCTGTATCTCCAAGATATATGCGTAATTTAGCATTGAGGGTGAAGAGAAACTCCATTGAAAATAATATTGTAAATGTGCTCCATGAAGGGAGGAATAATAAAAAAGTTTCTGATATTAGTGATATTTTAGATGCATTTAAATATCACTTTTCGGAACAATACAAAAACAAAACCCCTCAACATTAATTTACAGATTACTGTCTAGACTTTCTAGAATTTAAAAATCTACCAGAGAGTTTGATCAAGGATATTCAGCAACAAATCTCTTTAAAGGAAATAAATGAAAAAAATTAAAGAAAGCAAAAACAATAAATCGCCGGGCATAGATGGTATTATTAATGAAATATATAAGCTTTTACCATCTTCTGCTATTTCATTATTACATAAAGCCCTAAATGAATCTTATTTACAAGGTATAATTCCACCCTCGTGGAAATAGTCATTAATTACCCCCATACTAAAAAGAAAATAAAGATTCTCAAATGTGTAAATCATATAGGCCAATTTCTCTTATTAATAATGATTACAAACTACTAATGTCTATCTTAGTCAACAGATTTAAGAAATCATTAACCCATCTCATCTTGGAAGATCAAATGGGATTTATTTATAATAGACATACTCAAGATAATATACAAAGAATTATAACTATTACAGATATCTTAAATAGGGACAGTCAACAGGCTCTTATAATTACTCTTGATATTGAAAAAGCCTTTGATTCATTAAACTGGAAATGTCTTTTTAAAATACTTGAATTATACAAATCCCCAACTCAGTTTATAACTTTCATAAAAAATACTTATTATAACAACTTAGCATATGTTCAACTAGGTCTATTTATGTCAGAACCTTTCAAAATTACTAAAGGTACCAAACAGCGATGCCCAATGTCTCCGATTTTATTCGCCTTAGCAATAGAACCCCTTTCTTTGGCAATTCAATCTGATCCTAAAATTGTAGGCCTAAATATAAATAATCAATTTAATTCCAAAATACTGTTATTTGCAGATGATATCTTACTCACCTTAATAAACTCTGAAGAATCCTTACAGCAATTAGGTTTCATAATTAAAACATTTTACTATATGTCTGGCTTAAAAATCAGTAGTTCTAAATCCAATCATATGTTTCTAAATAAAAAATCTCAATGATAGTACTAATTTGGTTACTAGTGAAATAATTGGAAAGCAGGTTTCCACATTGAAATATCTAGGGATTGACCTATGTGAAAATATAGACCTAACTTTAGCCACAAATTACAAGAACATTATAAATACACTAAAAACTTATACAGAGAAATGGGATGAGTTGCATCTAAAATTTGAAGATAGATTACAATTAATTAAAATAATTGTATTGCCAAAAATAAATTACATAGCTCTTTCTATTTCTATATTACCCAGTAAAAATCTTTTAAACAAAATAAACAAAATTCTATTAAAGGTAGCATTGTCGCCTCACAGTAAGTCATTGTCCTGTTCGATTCTTAGCTAGAGCGTCTTCTGTGTAGAGACATGCGTGAATGGGCGTACCTTCATTGAAGGTTGTGCATCAGGGCTGGCAACTCAACACGTAAAAATCAACTGCCAATCATTAGCGGACTGGTGTTCCGCTGTGGCGACCCCTAACCGGGAAAAGCCGAAAGACACAACAAACAAAATTCTATTAAACTTTTTATGGTACCCTAAAAAGCATAGGATAGCCCTAACTAACCACATTAGACCGTGGAAACTTGCAGGAATAAATTGTCCAGATTTAGAATCATATATTAAAGCCTCTAATCTCAGAACAATATTAAACTGGATAGATCCCAAATATTCTTCAGCTTGGAAATCGTTACATACAAGCATTATTCTAAATGAAAATAAGCTAATAAAAAATTACAATTAAGCAAATTAAGTAACAAAATTTGGTGTACACTTTCTATCAATATAATATATAATAATATTAAATTTACTAATCTAAATTATTTAAATCATTTCTATAAATCTTTTAGAGACTTCGTAAATAATATTGACATTAAACTATGGATGCAGCTTCTATTTCCCTTTAAAACGACAAAAAACTTTTATGATAATATTAGCTGATTCTTTTATATTATCAAAATCTTTAATTTTTCTGAATGTAAATGAATCCATTGTATTGAATAACAAAAATAAATATATTCTTTGGACAATTTTAGCAGTAGCCAAAAATGTATTACAAGAAGATGGAAATCTTCCTCCATTCCAACCTTACAAGATTTCATGAGCCTTTTGGTTGAAGTAGCGTCAATGGAAATAAAAGATAAAGAATCAAGAATATACCCAAGAAAATGGACTGGTAATCCTTGGACAAAAGTTTTATCTCTTATTCAGTCATTGAATTCAGATACAGCTTCAACTAATTAACCATATTGAAAGTATGAATGAATGAACATTGTACCCTACTTTACATTTTATATTGCTTGTTCCCTTTGTTTCTTTTCCTTTTTTCTTTATTTTTTCATACAGTGCTTGAGGCCTTTGTAAATTTTGTATGTAGTTTACTATTTTGTTGTTTAAATTATTGTTTTAAAAATCAATAAAAAAACTTTGAACAAAAAAAAAAAAGTTAATGCCACTGAGTTACTGTCAGAATGCAGAGGGTGGTTTACATACCAGAAAGAAGGAAAAAAGGTGCAAATTCTTGAGTTGATACAAAAGTTCTGTATATTACCCATAAATGGTTCCATTTGTATGCTGAGAGTTATAAATCTATGAAACATAACACTGACTTAAGAAAGCATACAGAAAGTGAAAATGTGGAGAACTGAAATGGTTATTAAGAGAGCATAATATGAAACAACCAGCACATAAACCAACTACAAGCAAAGCATATCGACTATAGTTTTAGTAAATGAAGATTATGTTGAAGAGCGACTGCTTTCTGTATGTTTCATTGACTCATCTCACAATGAGTATTGCTTCATCAGTGATGAAATATTGAGAAGTGCAACTTGAAAAACTACAAAAAAGAAAAACGTAATTTTGATTTGGGAAGGCAAGCAAGCCCCCTATACTAACTTATATCAACCCATGGTTGTACTCTAGTGAGGAAAAGTAAAAAAAAAAAAAAAAAAAGTAAAGGTAACCCATTGTCTCACTTCACACAAGGCACTGAGGTTAAAAATGTCATCAAATTAAATCAATTAAAAGCTGCCTGACAAAAGTAGCCTTGCTGGCGTGTAGGTATGGCGGAAAGGCTTATATGATGGCTAATATGTAGACAATGGCCATAATCTATTTTATATAATCTTATATGATGTAATAACTACAAAAACTGGTTATAATGTTGTACATATATTTCCACACACAACCATATATATATATAAGATCATATGAAATGCAAGGTAATTGAATCACATAATTTGCATCTTGTGTTTTGAGTCACACATCAACATCTATGCATGTTTTATTGCTCATTTGCATTTGTACTGTGTAATTGGTCATGATGCACACTACAATATTGATTGGTGCAATACATTCTCCCAGAACAATACGTTCAACCATTGTCTTCATTGCTTATGCCTGTGCACATTCTGATGTAGCTGAGAAATGTTTTGGGGAGGAAGAAAGTTAAAATCCATGTTTAACATTTTAGTTTTATAGCAAAAAGTCTGCCTATCACAACACTTGTCAGTGCACAGTAGGTTACAGCAAGTCCTCTCATCATCCAGATGGTTCCAAGTGCTGAATCCACTATATTGAAGGTAGAGCTTGATTGGAGGGAAAAGCTATGGCATACACTGAGATTCAGTGGCAGTGGAGATAAAACATCCATTACTGAATAATAGCTTCCAAAATGGTGCCAGTTATGATGAAACATAAGTTAAAATATCATGTAATCTCACATGTCATTGGTCTGTCTATATAACAGAAATAAACACCCAAAAGCCATGTGCCCCAACAAACTACTGACAACTTATGTTAGTGGAATCAGAAAACACTTGTTCAGAAACACAATAATTGCACTGTTTATCACCCTTTCTGTTCTTTGGCAATTTCATGTCAATCTCTTTACTCCTAGCAAGAACCTTGGTACATCTATATTTCACTAAATTATGTTATTTTTGGTCATGGAGGACATACTTCAGGAATGTGAAAAACACCCCAAAAATGCATAATGCCATAGTTATTCCATAAGCTGACAGAATAGCTTACAAGGTAAGGGAATAAACTGCACTCCATTGACATAGGTTTGATTCCCCTAGTCTCAACATGCATAGCGTGAGTCTCTGTAAAAGCTACTTAACTAAAACAATTTTCCTAAGTAACTCCTGAAAATAGACATTTACATCTAGAGATAGTCTTGTTTGTTTAATCTAAATAATGTGAGAGTGTGCCACGTAACTGTAACTTGTGCAGTCTCACACTATTTATGTCTCACTGAGACAGTGCTCTAGAAAGGGGCATTAATAGTACTAAACAAAAAGCTACTACCCTTCTTTATAGACAGATGAGATCCTGTCTTTCATTTTATGTGCAGTTCTGGAGACTCTACTTTCCTAAGACTATCTGCAAAGTACAAATAATCCAGACAAAGGCTACAAAATAGTGCACATTTGTATCAGAGGTTACATAAAAAAATATGAGGTAACTGAGGTGAGATATGAAAAAAATAATGAATTGCCTCATTTTAATCTTGGGAGGGGTATCCAGCTTGGCAAACCTGTTTAAGAAAAAGTAGTAAAATGGAAGTAAATGAATACCAAGCAGAACAGTTTAATAACAGTCATTAAGCACTTCCATCCTAGTGTATAAAAGACTTCTTCAGCATAAGAAAAAGTAACCCAGTTTAATAATGCAACAAGAACTTCTCAGGTAAAACTCAGTTAAGCACTTATCATGCAAAAGGTTGGGAACAACTAGAGTGTCTTTCTGAAAAGTACAAAGTGCTAAAAATAATCATACAGTTGAAGGATACATAAGAAAGACATCTAGAAGATTACTGTGAAGACCAGTAAAAATACTGGATTTGTTGGAAAAGACCAGCAGCAATATAAGAATGAGACAGATTAGCATGGCAAAATTGTCCTTACCTACAAGCAATGTCTTTTGTTGACATTTAGAATTAGTAATTCTTCCTATCTGGAAGAGTAGTACCTGGCACAGTAAGTGTTCATATTTACTCCGCCTTTTTCTATGCCTCTGTTTCTAAGGATCCCCATCTTTGAAGAAAAAAAAAAATTTCAGTTGATCACTTGTAGGTTGGCTGTTCATGAGACATTATTCCGGTTATTATTTAAGGAGCATGCCAGCTGAAGGGGTTCTATGTCCTTATTACTTGGTATAGAATTAACATACACTATTTGCAGAGTGTGACTAGGTCATGCTAGCTGAAGGGGTTCTCTGTCCTTGATACTTAGTATAGAATTAACATACACTGTTTGCAGAGTGTGACTAGGTCATGCTAGCTGAAGGGGTTCTCTGTCCATGTTATTTAGTATAGAATTAACATACACTGTTTGCAGAGTGTGACTAGGTCATGCTAGCTGAAGGGGATCTCTGTCCCTGTTACTTGGTATAGAATTAACATACACTATTTGCAGAGTGTGACTAGGTCATGCTAGCTGAAGGGGTTCTCTGTCCTTGTTACTTAGTATAGAATTAACATACACTGTTTGCAGAGTGTGACTAGGTCATGCTAGCTGAAGGGGTTCTCTGTCCTAGTTACTTAGTATAGAATTAACATGCACTGTTTGCAGAGTGTGACTAGGTCATGCTAGCTGAAGGGGTTCTCTGTCCCTGTTACTTGGTATAGAATTAACATACACTATTTGCAGAGTGTGACTAGGTCATGATAGCTGAAGGGGTTCTCTGTCCTTGTTACTTGGTATAGAATTAACATACACTGTTTGCAGAGAGTGACTAGGTCATGCTAGCTGAAGGGGTTCTCTGTCCTTGTTACTTAGTATAGAATTAACATACACTGTTTGCAGAGTGTGACTAGGTCATGCTAGCTGAAGGGGATCTCTGTCCCTGTTACTTGGTATAGAATTAACATACACTATTTGCAGAATGTGACTAGGTCATGCTAGCTGAAGGGTTCTCTGTCCTTGTTACTTAGTATAGAATTAACATACACTGTTTGCAGAGTGTGACTAGGTCATGCTAGCTGAAGGGGTTCTCTGTCCTTGTTACTTAGTATAGAATTAACATACACTGTTTGCAGAGTGTGACTAGGTCATGCTAGCTGAAGGGGTTCTCTGTCCCTGTTACTTAGGATAGAATTAACATACACTGTTTGCAGAGTGTGACTAGGTCATGCTAGCTGAAGGGGTTCTCTGTCACTGTTAATTGGTACAGAAATTAACATACACTATTTGCATAGTGTGACTAGGTCATGCTAGCTGAAGGGGTTCTCTGTCCTTGTTACTTGGTATAGAATTAACATACACTATTTGCATAGTGTGACTAGGTCATGCTAGCTGAAGGGGTTCTCTGTCCTTGTTACTTGGTTTAGAATTAACATACACTATTTGCAGAGTGTGACTAGGTCATGCTAGCTGAAGGGGTTCTCTGTCCTTGTTACTTGGTATAGAATTAACATACACTATTTGCAGAGTGTGACTAGGTCATGCTAGCTGAAGGGGTTCTCTGTCCCTATTACTTGGTATAGAATTAACATACACTATTTGCAGAGTGTGACTAGGTCATGCTAGCTGAAGGGGTTCTCTGTCCTTGTTACTTGGTATAGAATTAACATACACTATTTGCAGAGTGTGACTAGGTCATGCTAGCTGAAGGGGTTCTCTGTCCCTGTTACTTGGTATAGAATTAACATACACTATTTGCAGAGTGTGACTAGGTCATGCTAGCTGAAGGGGTTCTCTGTCCCTGTTACTTGGTATAGAATTAACATACACTATTTGCAGAGTGTGACTAGGTCATGCTAGCTGAAGGGGTTCTCTGTCCTTGTTACTTGGTATAGAATTAACATACACTATTTGCAGAGTGTGACTAGGTCATGCTAGCTGAAGGGGTTCTCTGTCCTTGTTACTTGGTATAGAATTAACATACACTATTTGCAGAGTGTGACTAGGTCATGCTAGCTGAAGGGGTTCTCTGTCCTTGTTACTTGGTATAGAATTAACATACACTATTTGCAGAGTGTGACTAGGTCATGCTAGCTGAAGGGGTTCTCTGTCCTTGTTACTTGGTATAGAATTAACATACACTATTTGCAGAGTGTGACTAGGTCATGCTAGCTGAAGGGGTTCTCTGTCCTTATTACTTGGTATAGAATTAACATACACTATTTGCAGAGTGTGACTAGGTCATGCTAGCTGAAGGGGTTCTCTGTCCTTGTTACTTGGTATAGAATTAACATACACAATTTGCAGAGTGTGACTAGGTCATGCTAGCTGATGGGTTCTCTGTCCTTGTTACTTGGTATAGAATTAACATACACAATTTGCAGAGTGTGACTAGGTCATGCTTGCTGATGGGTTCTCTGTCCTTGTTACTTGGTATAGAATTAACATACACAATTTGCAGAGTGTGTCTAGGTCATGCTAGCTGAAGGGTTCTCTGTCCCTGTTACTTGGTATAGAATTAACATACACTATTTGCAGAGTGTGACTAGGTCATGCTAGCTGAAGGGGTTCTCTGTCCTTGTTACTTGGTATAGAATTAACATACACTATTTGCAGAGTGTGACTAGGTCATGCTAGCTGAAGGGGTTCTCTGTCCCTGTTACTTGGTATAGAATTAACATACACTATTTGCAGAGTGTGACTAGGTCATGCTAGCTGAAGGGGTTCTCTGTCCTTATTACTTGGTATAGAATTAACATACACTATTTGCAGAGTGTGACTAGGTCATGCTAGCTGAAGGGTTTCTCTGTCCTTATTACTTGGTATAGAATTAACATACACTATTTGCAGAGTGTGACTAGGTCATGCTAGCTGAAGGGGTTCTCTGTCCTTATTACTTGGTATAGAATTAACATACACTATTTGCAGAGTGTGACTAGGTCATGCTAGCTGAAGGGGTTCTCTGTCCTTGTTACTTGGTATAGAATTAACATACACAATTTGCAGAGTGTGACTAGGTCATGCTAGCTGAAGGGGTTCTCTGTCCTTGTTACTTGGTATAGAATTAACATACACAATTTGCAGAGTGTGACTAGGTCATGCTAGCTGAAGGGGTTCTCTGTCCCTGTTACTTGGTATAGAATTAACATACACTATTTGCAGAGTGTGACTAGGTCATGCTAGCTGAAGGGGTTCTCTGTCCTTGTTACTTGGTATAGAATTAACATACACAATTTGCAGAGTGTGACTAGGTCATGCTAGCTGAAGGGGTTCTCTGTCCCTGTTACTTGGTATAGAATTAACATACACAATTTGCAGAGTGTGACTAGGTCATGCTAGCTGAAGGGGTTCTCTGTCCTTATCACTTGGTATAGAATTAACATACACTATTTGCATAGTGTGACTAGGTCATGCTAGCTGAAGGGGTTCTCTGTCCCTGTTACTTGGTATAGATTTAACATACACTATTTGCATAGTGTGACTAGGTCATGCTAGCTGAAGGGGTTCTCTGTCCCTGTTACTTGGTATAGATTTAGCATACACTATTTGCAGAGTCTGACTAGGTCATGCTAGCTGAAAGGGTTCTCTGTCCCTGTCACTTGGTATAGAATTAAAATACACTATTTGCAGAGTGTGACTAGGTCATGCTAGCTAAAGGGGTTCTCTGCCCTTGTTACTTGGTATAGAATTAACATACACTATTTGCAGAGTGTGACTAGGTCATACTAGCTGAAGGGGTTCTCTGTCCTTGTTACTTGGTATAGAATTAACATACACTATTTGCAGAGCGTAACTAGGTCATGCTAGCTGAAGGGGTTCTCTGTCCTTGTTACTTGGTATAGAATTAACATACACTATTTGCAGAGCGTAACTAGGTCATGCTAGCTGAAGGGGTTCTCTGTCCTTGTTACTTGGTATAGAATTAACATACACTATTTGCAGAGTGTGACTAGGTCATGCTAGCTGAAGGGGTTCTCTGTCCTTGTTACTTGGTATAGAATTAACATACACTATTTGCATAGTGTGACTAGGTCATGCTAGCTGAAGGTGTTCTCTGTCCTTGTTACTTGGTATAGAATTAACATACACTATTTGCAGAGTGTGTCTAGGTCATGCTAGCTGAAGGGGTTCTCTGTCCCTGTTACTTGGTATAGAATTAACATACACTATTTGCAGAGTGTGACTAGGTCATGCTAGCTGAAGGGTTCTCTGTCCCTGTTACTTGGTATAGAATTAACATACACTATTTGCAGAGTGTGACTAGGTCATGCTAGCTGAAGGGGTTCTCTGTCCTTGTTACTTGGTATAGAATTAACATACACTATTTGCAGAGTGTGACTAGGTCATGCTAGCTGAAGGGGTTCTCTGTCCTTGTTACTTAGTATAGAATTAACATACACTGTTTGCAGAGTGTGACTAGGTCATGCTAGCTGAAGGGGTTCTCTGTCCTTGTTACTTAGTATAGAATTAACATACACTGTTTGCAGAGTGTGACTAGGTCATGCTAGCTGAAGGGGTTCTCTGTCCCTGTTACTTGGTATAGAATTAACATACACTATTTGCAGAGTGTGACTAGGTCATGCTAGCTGAAGGGGTTCTCTGTCCCTGTTACTTGGTATAGAATTAACATACACTATTTGCAGAGTGTGACTAGGTCATGCTAGCTGAAGGGTTCTCTGTCCCTGTTACTTGGTATAGAATTAACATACACTATTTGCAGAGTGTGACTAGGTCATGCTAGCTGAAGGGGTTCTCTGTCCTTGTTACTTGGTATAGAATTAACATACACTATTTGCAGAGTGTGACTAGGTCATGCTAGCTGAAGGGGTTCTCTGTCCTTGTTACTTGGTATAGAATTAACATACACTATTTGCAGAGTGTGACTAGGTCATGCTAGCTGAAGGGGTTCTCTGTCCCTGTTACTTGGTATAGAATTAACATACACTATTTGCAGAGTGTGACTAGGTCATGCTAGCTGAAGGGGTTCTCTGTCCTTGTTACTTGGTATAGAATTAACATACACTATTTGCAGAGTGTGACTAGGTCATGCTAGCTGAAAGGGTTCTCTGTCCTTGTTACTTGGTATAGAATTAACATACACAATTTGCAGAGTGTGACTAGGTCATGCTAGCTTAACGGGTTCTCTGTCCGTGTTACTTGGTATAGAATTAACATACACTATTTGCAGAGTGTGACTAGGTCATGCTAGCTTAACGGGTTCTCTGTCCGTGTTACTTGGTATAGAATTAACATACACTATTTGCAGAGTGTGACTAGGTCATGCTAGATAAAGGGGTTCTCTGTCCTTGTTACTTGGCATAGAATTAACATACACTATTTGCAGAGTGTGACTAGGTCATGCTAGCTGAAGGGGTTCTCTGTCCTTGTTACTTGGCATAGAATTAACATACACTATTTGCAGAGTGTGAATAGGTCATGCTAGCTGAAGGGTTCTCTGTCCCTGTTACTTGGTATAGAATTAACATACACTATTTGCAGAGTGTGACTAGGTCATGCTAGCTGAGGGGTTCTCTGTCCTTGTTACTTGGTATAGAATTAACATACACTGTTTGCAGAGTGTGACTAGGTCATGCTAGCTGAAGGGGTTCTCTGTCCTTGTTACTTGGTATAGAATTAACATACACTATTTGCAGAGTGTGACTAGGTCATGCTAGCTGAAGGGGTTCTCTGTCCTTGTTACTTGGTATAGAATTAACATACACTATTTGCAGAGTGTGACTAGGTCATGCTAGCTGAAGGGTTCTCTGTCCCTGTTACTTGGTATAGAATTAACATACACTATTTGCAGAGTGTGACTAGGTCATGCTAGCTGAAGGGGTTCTCTGTCCTTGTTACTTGGTATAGAATTAACATACACTATTTGCAGAGTGTGACTAGGTCATGCTAGCTGAAGGGGTTCTCTGTCCTTGTTACTTGGTATAGAATTAACATACACTATTTGCAGAGTGTGACTAGGTCATGCTAGCTGAAGGGGTTCTCTGTCCTTGTTACTTGGTATAGAATTAACATACACTATTTGCAGAGTGTGACTAGGTCATGCTAGCTGAAGGGTTTCTCTGTCCTTGTTACTTGGTATAGAATTAACATACACTATTTGCAGAGTGTGACTAGGTCATGCTAGCTGAAGGGGTTCTCTGTCCCTGTTACTTGGTATAGAATTAACATACACTATTTGCAGAGTGTGACTAGGTCATGCTAGCTGAAGGGGTTCTCTGTCCTTGTTACTTGGTATAGAATTAACATACACTATTTGCAGAGTGTGACTAGGTCATGATAGCTGAAGGGTTTCTGTCCTTGTTACTTGGTATAGAATTAACATACACTATTTGCAGAGTGTGACTAGGTCATGCTAGCTGAAGGGTTCTCTGTCCTTGTTACTTGGTATAGAATTAACATACATTATTTGCATAGTGTGACTAGGTCATGCTAGCTGAAGGTGTTCTCTGTCCTTGTTACTTGGTATAGAATTAACATACACTATTTGCAGAGTGTGTCTAGGTCATGCTAGCTGAAGGTGTTCTCTGTCCTTGTTACTTGGTATAGAATTAACATACACTATTTGCAGAGTGTGACTAGGTCATGCTAGCTGAAGGGGTTCTCTGTCCTTTTTGCTTGGTATAGAATTAACATACACTATTTGCATAGTGTGACTAGGTCATGCTAGCTGAAGGGGTTCTCTGTCCTTGTTACTTGGTATAGAATTAACATACACTATTTGCAGAGTGTGACTAGGTCATGCTAGCTGAAGGGGTTCTCTGTCCTTGTTACTTGGTATAGAATTAACATACCGTATTTGCAGAGTGTGACTAGGTCATGCTAGCTGAAGGGGTTCTCTGTCCTTGTTACTTGGTATAGAATTAACATACACTATTTGCAGAGTGTGACTAGGTCATGCTAGCTGAAGGGGTTTTCTGTCCTTGTTACTTGGTATAGAATTAACATACACTATTTGCAGAGTGTGACTAGGTCATGCTAGCTGAAGGGGTTCTCTGTCCTTGTTACTTGGTATAGAATTAACATACACTATTTGCAGAGTGTGACTAGGTCATGCTAGCTGAAGGGGTTCTCTGTCCTTGTTACTTTGTATAGAATTAACATACACTATTTGCATAGTGTGACTAGGTCATGCTAGCTGAAGGGGTTCTCTGTCCTTGTTACTTGGTATAGAATTAACATACACTATTTGCAGAGTGTGACTAGGTCATGCTAGCTGAAGGGTTTCTCTGTCCTTATTACTTGGTATAGAATTAACATACACTATTTGCAGAGTGTGACTAGGTCATGCTAGCTGAGGGGTTCTCTGTCCTTATTACTTGGTATAGAATTAACATACACTATTTGCAGAGTGTGACTAGGTCATGCTAGCTGAAGGGGTTCTCTGTCCTTGTTACTTGGTATAGAATTAACATACACTATTTGCAGAGTGTGACTAGGTCATGCTAGCTGAAGGGGTTCTCTGTCCTTGTTACTTGGTATAGAATTAACATACACTATTTGCAGAGTGTGACTAGGTCATGCTAGCTGAAGGGGTTCTCTGTCCTTGTTACTTGGTATAGAATTAACATACACTATTTGCAGAGTGTGACTAGGTCATGCTAGCTGAGGGGTTCTCTGTCCTTGTTACTTGGTATAGAATTAACATACACTATTTGCAGAGTGTGACTAGGTCATGCTAGCTGAAGGGGTTCTCTGTCCTTGTTACTTGGTATAGAATTAACATACACTATTTGCAGAGTGTGACTAGGTCATGCTAGCTGAAGGGGTTCTCTGTCCTTGTTACTTGGTATAGAATTAACATACACTATTTGCAGAGTGTGACTAGGTCATGCTAGCTGAAGGGGTTCTCTGTCCCTGTTACTTGGTATAGAATTAACATACACTATTTGCAGAGTGTGACTAGGTCATGCTAGCTGAAGGGGTTCTCTGTCCTTGTTACTTGGTATAGAATTAACATACACTATTTGCAGAGTGTGACTAGGTCATGCTAGCTGAAGGGTTCTCTGTCCTTGTTACTTGGTATAGAATTAACATACACTATTTGCAGAGTGTGACTAGGTCATGCTAGCTGAAGGGTTCTCTGTCCTTATTACTTGGTATAGAATTAACATACACTATTTGCAGAGTGTGACTAGGTCATGCTAGCTGAAGGGGTTCTCTGTCCTTATTACTTGGTATAGAATTAACATACACTATTTGCAGAGTGTGACTAGGTCATGCTAGCTGAAGGGTTCTCTGTCCTTGTTACTTGGTATAGAATTAACATACACTATTTGCAGAGTGTGACTAGGTCATGCTAGCTGAAGGGTTCTCTGTCCTTGTTACTTGGTATAGAATTAACATACACTATTTGCAGAGTGTGACTAGGTCATGCTAGCTGAAGGGTTCTCTGTCCTTGTTACTTGGTATAGAATTAACATACACTATTTGCAGAGTGTGACTAGGTCATGCTAGCTGAAGGGTTCTCTGTCCTTGTTACTTGGTATAGAATTAACATACACTATTTGCAGAGTGTGACTAGGTCATGCTAGCTGAAGGGTTCTCTGTCCTTGTTACTTGGTATAGAATTAACATACACTATTTGCAGAGTGTGACTAGGTCATGCTAGCTGAAGGGTTCTCTGTCCTTGTTACTTGGTATAGAATTAACATACACTATTTGCAGAGTGTGACTAGGTCATGCTAGCTGAAGGGTTCTCTGTCCTTGTTACTTGGTATAGAATTAACATACACTATTTGCAGAGTGTGACTAGGTCATGCTAGCTGAAGGGTTCTCTGTCCTTGTTACTTGGTATAGAATTAACATACACTATTTGCAGAGTGTGACTAGGTCATGCTAGCTGAAGGGTTCTCTGTCCTTGTTACTTGGTATAGAATTAACATACACTATTTGCAGAGTGTGACTAGGTCATGCTAGCTGAAGGGTTCTCTGTCCTTGTTACTTGGTATAGAATTAACATACACTATTTGCAGAGTGTGACTAGGTCATGCTAGCTGAAGGGTTCTCTGTCCTTGTTACTTGGTATAGAATTAACATACACTATTTGCAGAGTGTGACTAGGTCATGCTAGCTGAAGGGTTCTCTGTCCTTGTTACTTGGTATAGATTTAGCATACACTATTTGCAGAGTCTGACTAGGTCATGCTAGCTGAAGGGTTCTCTGTCCTTGTTACTTGGTATAGAATTAACATACACTATTTGCAGAGTGTGACTAGGTCATGCTAGCTGAAGGGGTTCTCTGTCCTTGTTACTTGGTATAGAATTAACATACACTATTTGCAGAGTGTGACTAGGTCATGCTAGCTGAAGGGGTTCTCTGTCCTTGTTACTTGGTATAGAATTAACATACACTATTTGCAGAGTGTGACTAGGTCATGCTAGCTGAAGGGGTTCTCTGTCCTTGTTACTTGGTATAGAATTAACATACACTATTTGCAGAGTGTGACTAGGTCATGCTAGCTGAAGGGGTTCTCTGTCCTTGTTACTTGGTATAGAATTAACATACACTATTTGCAGAGTGTGACTAGGTCATGCTAGCTGAAGGAGTTGTCTGTCCTTGTTACTTGGTATAGAATTAACATACACTATTTGCAGAGTGTGACTAGGTCATGCTAGCTGAAGGGGTTCTCTGTCCTTGTTACTTGGTATAGAATTAACATACACTATTTGCAGAGTGTGACTAGGTCATGCTAGCTGAAGGGGTTCTCTGTCCTTGTTACTTGGTATAGAATTAACATACACTATTTGCAGAGTGTGACTAGGTCATGCTAGCTGAGGGGTTCTCTGTCCTTATTACTTGGTATAGAATTAACATACACTATTTGCAGAGTGTGACTAGGTCATGCTAGCTGAAGGGTTCTCTGTCCTTGTTACTTGGTATAGAATTAACATACACTATTTGCAGAGTGTGACTAGGTCATGCTAGCTGAAGGGTTCTCTGTCCTTGTTACTTGGTATAGAATTAACATACACTATTTGCAGAGTGTGACTAGGTCATGCTAGCTGAAGGGTTCTCTGTCCTTGTTACTTGGTATAGAATTAACATACACTATTTGCAGAGTGTGACTAGGTCATGCTAGCTGAAGGGTTCTCTGTCCTTGTTACTTGGTATAGAATTAACATACACTATTTGCAGAGTGTGACTAGGTCATGCTAGCTGAAGGGTTCTCTGTCCTTGTTACTTGGTATAGAATTAACATACACTATTTGCAGAGTGTGACTAGGTCATGCTAGCTGAAGGGTTCTCTGTCCTTGTTACTTGGTATAGAATTAACATACACTATTTGCAGAGTGTGACTAGGTCATGCTAGCTGAAGGGTTCTCTGTCCTTGTTACTTGGTATAGAATTAACATACACTATTTGCAGAGTGTGACTAGGTCATGCTAGCTGAAGGGTTCTCTGTCCTTGTTACTTGGTATAGAATTAACATACACTATTTGCAGAGTGTGACTAGGTCATGCTAGCTGAAGGGGTTCTCTGTCCTTGTTACTTGGTATAGAATTAACATACACTATTTGCAGAGTGTGACTAGGTCATGCTAGCTGAAGGGTTCTCTGTCCTTGTTACTTGGTATAGAATTAACATACACTATTTGCAGAGTGTGACTAGGTCATGCTAGCTGAAGGGTTTCTCTGTCCTTATTACTTGGTATAGAATTAACATACACTATTTGCAGAGTGTGACTAGGTCATGCTAGCTGAAGGGATTCTCTGTCCTTGTTACTTGGTATAGAATTAACATACACTATTTGCAGAGTGTGACTAGGTCATGCTAGCTGAAAGGGTTCTCTGTCCCTGTTACTTGGTATAGAATTAACATACACTATTTGCATAGTGTGACTAGGTCATGCTAGCTGAAGGGGTTGTCTGTCCTTGTTACTTGGTATAGAATTAACATACACTATTTGCAGAGTGTGACTAGGTCATGCTAGCTGAAGGGGTTCTCTGTCCTTGTTACTTGGTATAGAATTAACATACACAATTTGCAGAGTTTGACTAGGTCATGCTAGCTGAAGGGGTTCTCTGTCCCTGTTACTTGGTATAGAATTAACATACACTATTTGCAGAGTGTGACTAGGTCATGCTAGCTGAAGGGGTTCTCTGTCCTTGTTACTTGGTATAGAATTAACATACACTATTTGCAGAGTGTGACTAGGTCATGCTAGCTGAAGGGGTTCTCTGTCCTTGTTACTTGGTATAGAATTAACATACACTATTTGCAGAGTGTGACTAGGTCATGCTAGCTGAAGGGTTTCTGTCCTTGTTACTTGGTATAGAATTAACATACACTATTTGCAGAGTGTGACTAGGTCATGCTAGCTGAAGGGTTCTCTGTCCTTGTTACTTGGTATAGAATTAACATACACTATTTGCAGAGTGTGACTAGGTCATGCTAGCTGAAGGGTTCTCTGTCCTTGTTACTTGGTATAGAATTAACATACACTATTTGCAGAGTGTGACTAGGTCATGCTAGCTGAAGGGTTCTCTGTCCTTGTTACTTGGTATAGAATTAACATACACTATTTGCAGAGTGTGACTAGGTCATGCTAGCTGAAGGGTTCTCTGTCCTTGTTACTTGGTATAGAATTAACATACACTATTTGCAGAGTGTGACTAGGTCATGCTAGCTGAAGGGTTCTCTGTCCTTGTTACTTGGTATAGAATTAACATACACTATTTGCAGAGTGTGACTAGGTCATGCTAGCTGAAGGGTTCTCTGTCCTTGTTACTTGGTATAGAATTAACATACACTATTTGCAGAGTGTGACTAGGTCATGCTAGCTGAAGGGTTCTCTGTCCTTGTTACTTGGTATAGAATTAACATACACTATTTGCAGAGTGTGACTAGGTCATGCTAGCTGAAGGGTTCTCTGTCCTTGTTACTTGGTATAGAATTAACATACACTATTTGCAGAGTGTGACTAGGTCATGCTAGCTGAAGGGTTCTCTGTCCTTGTTACTTGGTATAGAATTAACATACACTATTTGCAGAGTGTGACTAGGTCATGCTAGCTGAAGGGTTCTCTGTTCTTGTTACTTGGTATAGAATTAACATACACTATTTGCAGAGTGTGACTAGGTCATGCTAGCTGAAAGGGTTCTCTGTCCTTGTTACTTAGTATAGAATTAACATACACTGTTTGCAGAGTGTGACTAGGTCATGCTAGCTGAAGGGGTTCTCTGTCCTTATTACTTGGTATAGAATTAACATACACTATTTGCCGGGTGTGACTAGGTCATGCTAGCTGAAGGGGTTCTCTGTCCTTGTTACTTGGTATAGAATTAACATACACTATTTGCAGAGTGTGACTAGGTCATGCTAGCTGAAGGGGTTCTCTGTCCTTGTTACTTAGTATAGAATTAACATACACTATTTGCAGAGTGTGACTAGGTCATGCTAGCTGAAGGGTTCTCTGTCCTTGTTACTTGGTATAGAATTAACATACACTATTTGCAGAGTGTGACTAGGTCATGCTAGCTGAAGGGTTCTCTGTTCTTGTTACTTGGTATAGAATTAACATACACTATTTGCAGAGTGTGACTAGGTCATGCTAGCTGAAAGGGTTCTCTGTCCTTGTTACTTGGTATAGAATTAACATACACTGTTTGCAGAGTGTGACTAGGTCATGCTAGCTGAAGGGTTCTCTGTCCTTGTTACTTGGTATAGAATTAACATACACTATTTGCAGAGTGTGACTAGGTCATGCTAGCTGAAGGGGTTCTCTGTCCTTGTTACTTGGTATAGAATTAACATACACTATTTGCAGAGTGTGACTAGGTCATGCTAGCTGAAGGGTTTCTCTGTCCTTATTACTTGGTATAGAATTAACATACACTATTTGCAGAGTGTGACTAGGTCATGCTAGCTGAAGGGGTTCTCTGTCCTTGTTACTTGGTATAGAATTAACATACACTATTTGCAGAGTGTGACTAGGTCATGCTAGCTGAAGGGGTTCTCTGTCCTTATTACTTGGTATAGAATTAACATACACTATTTGCAGAGTGTGACTAGGTCATGCTAGCTGAAGGGTTCTCTGTTCTTGTTACTTGGTATAGATTTAACATACACTATTTGCAGAGTCTGACTAGGTCATGCTAGCTGAAAGGGTTCTCTGTCCCTGTCACTTGGTATAGAATTAACATACACTATTTGCAGAGTGTGACTAGGTCATGCTAGCTGAAAGGGTTCTCTGTCCTTGTTACTTGGTATAGAATTAACATACACTATTTGCAGAGTGTGACTAGGTCATGCTAGCTGAAGGGGTTCTCTGTCCTTGTTACTTGGTATAGAATTAACATACACTATTTGCAGAGTGTGACTAGGTCATGCTAGCTGAAGGGGTTCTCTGTCCTTGTTACTTGGTATAGAATTAACATACACTATTTGCAGAGTGTGACTAGGTCATGCTAGCTGAAGGGGTTCTCTGTCCTTGTTACTTGGTATAGAATTAACATACACTATTTGCAGAGTGTGACTAGGTCATGCTAGCTGAAGGGGTTCTCTGTCCTTGTTACTTGGTATAGAATTAACATACACTATTTGCAGAGTGTGACTAGGTCATGCTAGCTGAAGGGTTCTCTGTCCCTGTTACTTGGTATAGAATTAACATACACTATTTGCAGAGTGTGACTAGGTCATGCTAGCTGAAGGGTTTCTCTGTCCTTATTACTTGGTATAGAATTAACATACACTATTTGCAGAGTGTGACTAGGTCATGCTAGCTGAAGGGTTCTCTGTCCTTGTTACTTGGTATAGAATTAACATACACTATTTGCAGAGTGTGACTAGGTCATGCTAGCTGAAGGGTTCTCTGTCCTTGTTACTTGGTATAGAATTAACATACACTATTTGCAGAGTGTGACTAGGTCATGCTAGCTGAAGGGTTCTCTGTCCTTGTTACTTGGTATAGAATTAACATACACTATTTGCAGAGTGTGACTAGGTCATGCTAGCTGAAGGGTTCTCTGTCCTTGTTACTTGGTATAGAATTAACATACACTATTTGCAGAGTGTGACTAGGTCATGCTAGCTGAAGGGTTCTCTGTCCTTGTTACTTGGTATAGAATTAACATACACTATTTGTAGAGTGTGTCTAGGTCATGCTAGCTGAAGGGGTTCTCTGTCCCTGTTACTTGGTATAGAATTAACATACACTATTTGCAGAGTGTGACTAGGTCATGCTAGCTGAAGGGTTCTCTGTCCTTGTTACTTGGTATAGAATTAACATACACTATTTGCAGAGTGTGACTAGGTCATGCTAGCTGAAGGGTTCTCTGTCCTTGTTACTTGGTATAGAATTAACATACACTATTTGCAGAGTGTGACTAGGTCATGCTAGCTGAAGGGTTCTCTGTCCTTGTTACTTGGTATAGAATTAACATACACTATTTGCAGAGTGTGACTAGGTCATGCTAGCTGAAGGGTTCTCTGTCCTTGTTACTTGGTATAGAATTAACATACACTATTTGCAGAGTGTGACTAGGTCATGCTAGCTGAAGGGTTCTCTGTCCTTGTTACTTGGTATAGAATTAACATACACTATTTGCAGAGTGTGACTAGGTCATGCTAGCTGAAGGGTTCTCTGTCCTTGTTACTTGGTATAGAATTAACATACACTATTTGCAGAGTGTGACTAGGTCATGCTAGCTGAAGGGTTCTCTGTCCTTGTTACTTGGTATAGAATTAACATACACTATTTGCAGAGCGTAACTAGGTCATGCTAGCTGAAGGGGTTCTCTGTCCTTGTTACTTGGTATAGAATTAACATACACTATTTGCAGAGTGTGACTAGGTCATGCTAGCTGAAGGGGTTCTCTGTCCTTGTTACTTGGTATAGAATTAACATACACTATTTGCAGAGTGTGACTAGGTCATGCTAGCTGAAAGGGTTCTCTGTCCTTGTTACTTGGTATAGAATTAACATACACTATTTGCAGAGTGTGACTAGGTCATGCTAGCTGAAGGGGTTCTCTGTCCTTGTTACTTGGTATAGAATTAACATACACTATTTGCAGAGTGTGACTAGGTCATGCTAGCTGAGGGGTTCTCTGTCCTTATTACTTGGTATAGAATTAACATACACTATTTGCAGAGTGTGACTAGGTCATGCTAGCTGAAGGGGTTCTCTGTCCTTGTTACTTGGTATAGAATTAACATACACTATTTGCAGAGTGTGACTAGGTCATGCTAGCTGAAGGGGTTCTCTGTCCTTGTTACTTGGTATAGAATTAACATACACAATTTGCAGAGTGTGACTAGGTCATGCTAGCTGAAGGGGTTCTCTGTCCTTGTTACTTGGTATAGAATTAACATACACTATTTGCAGGGTGTGACTAGGTCATGCTAGCTGAAGGGGTTGTCTGTCCTTGTTACTTGGTATAGAATTAACATACACAATTTGCAGAGTGTGACTAGGTCATGCTTGCTGATGGGTTCTCTGTCCTTGTTACTTGGTATAGAATTAACATACACAATTTGCAGAGTGTGTCTAGGTCATGCTAGCTGAAGGGGTTCTCTGTCCTTGTTACTGTGTATAGAATTAACATACACAATTTGCAGAGTGTGACTAGGTCATGCTAGCTGAAGGGGTTCTCTGTCCCTGTTACTTGGTATAGAATTAACATACACTATTTGCAGAGTGTGACTAGGTCATGCTAGCTGAAGGGGTTCTCTGTCCTTGTTACTTGGTATAGAATTAACATACACTATTTGCAGAGTGTGACTAGGTCATGCTAGCTGAAAGGGTTCTCTGTCCTTGTTACTTGGTATAGAATTAACATACACTATTTGCAGAGTGTGACTAGGTCATGCTAGCTGAAGGGGTTCTCTGTCCTTGTTACTTGGTATAGAATTAACATACACTATTTGCAGAGTGTGACTAGGTCATGCTAGCTGAAGGGGTTCTCTGTCCTTGTTACTTGGTATAGAATTAACATACACTATTTGCAGAGTGTGACTAGGTCATGGTAGCTGAAGGGTTCTCTGTCCTTGTTACTTGGTATAGAATTAACATACACTATTTGCAGAGTGTGACTAGGTCATGCTAGCTGAAGGGTTTCTCTGTCCTTATTACTTGGTATAGAATTAACATACACTATTTGCAGAGTGTGACTAGGTCATGCTAGCTGAAGGGTTCTCTGTCCTTGTTACTTGGTATAGAATTAACATACACTATTTGCAGAGTGTGACTAGGTCATGCTAGCTGAAGGGTTCTCTGTCCTTGTTACTTGGTATAGAATTAACATACACTATTTGCAGAGTGTGACTAGGTCATGCTAGCTGAAGGGTTCTCTGTCCTTGTTACTTGGTATAGAATTAACATACACTATTTGCAGAGTGTGACTAGGTCATGCTAGCTGAAGGGTTCTCTGTCCTTGTTACTTGGTATAGAATTAACATACACTATTTGCAGAGTGTGAGTAGGTCATGCTAGCTGAAGGGGTTCTCTGTCCCTGTTACTTGGTATAGAATTAACATACACTATTTGCAGAGTGTGACTAGGTCATGCTAGCTGAAGGGTTCTCTGTCCTTGTTACTTGGTATAGAATTAACATACACTATTTGCAGAGTGTGAATAGGTCATGCTAGCTGAAGGGATTATCTGTCCTTGTTACTTGGTATAGAATTAAAATACACTATTTGCAGAGTGTGACTAGGTCATGCTAGCTAAAGGGGTTCTCTGCCCTTGTTACTTGGTATAGAATT
Source organism: Protopterus annectens (assembly GCF_019279795.1). Classification (NCBI taxonomy): domain Eukaryota; kingdom Metazoa; phylum Chordata; order Ceratodontiformes; family Protopteridae; genus Protopterus; species Protopterus annectens. Next base: position 71,121,319 of record NC_056749.1, on the reverse strand, counting down.
AACATACACTATTTGCAGAGTGTGACTAGGTCATACTAGCTGAAGGGGTTCTCTGTCCTTGTTACTTGGTATAGAATTAACATACACTATTTGCAGAGCGTAACTAGGTCATGCTAGCTGAAGGGGTTCTCTGTCCTTGTTACTTGGTATAGAATTAACATACACTATTTGCAGAGTGTGACTAGGTCATGCTAGCTGAAAGGGTTCTCTGTCCTTGTTACTTGGTATAGAATTAACATACACAATTTGCAGAGTGTGACTAGGTCATGCTAGCTTAACGGGTTCTCTGTCCGTGTTACTTGGTATAGAATTAACATACACTATTTGCAGAGTGTGACTAGGTCATGCTAGATAAAGGGGTTCTCTGTCCTTGTTACTTGGCATAGAATTAACATACACTATTTGCAGAGTGTGAATAGGTCATGCTAGCTGAAGGGTTCTCTGTCCTTGTTACTTGGTATAGAATTAACATACACTATTTGCAGGGTGTAACTAGGTCATGCTAGCTGAAGGGTTCTCTGTCCTTGTTACTTGGTATAGAATTAACATACACTATTTGCAGAGTGTGACTAGGTCATGCTAGCTGAAGGGTTCTCTGTCCTTGTTACTTGGTATAGAATTAACATACACTATTTGCAGAGTGTGACTAGGTCATGCTAGCTGAAGGGGTTCTCTGTCCTTGTTACTTGGTATAGAATTAACATACACTATTTGCAGAGTGTGACTAGGTCATGCTAGCTGAAGGGGTTCTCTGTCCTTGTTACTTGGTATAGAATTAACATACACTATTTGCAGAGTGTGACTAGGTCATGCTAGCTGAAGGGGTTCTCTGTCCTTGTTACTTGGTATAGAATTAACATACACTATTTGCAGAGTGTGACTAGGTCATGCTAGCTGAAGGGGTTCTCTGTCCTTGTTACTTGGTATAGAATTAACATACACTATTTGCAGAGTGTGACTAGGTCATGCTAGCTGAAGGGGTTCTCTGTCCTTGTTACTTGGTATAGAATTAACATACACTATTTGCAGAGTGTGACTAGGTCATGCTAGCTGAAGGGTTCTCTGTCCTTGTTACTTGGTATAGAATTAACATACACTATTTGCAGAGTGTGACTAGGTCATGCTAGCTGAAGGGGTTCTCTGTCCTTGTTACTTGGTATAGAATTAACATACACTATTTGCAGAGTGTGACTAGGTCATGCTAGCTGAAGGGGTTCTCTGTCCTTATTACTTGGTATAGAATTAACATACACTATTTGCAGAGTGTGACTAGGTCATGCTAGCTGAAGGGATTCTCTGTCCTTGTTACTTGGTATAGAATTAACATACACAATTTGCAGAGTGTGACTAGGTCATGCTAGCTGAAGGGGTTCTCTGTCCTTGTTACTTGGTATAGAATTAACATACACTATTTGCAGAGTGTGACTAGGTCATGCTAGCTGAAGGGGTTCTCTGTCCCTGTTACTTGGTATAGAATTAACATACACTATTTGCAGAGTGTGACTAGGTCATGCTAGCTGAAGGGGTTCTCTGTCCCTGTTACTTGGTATAGAACTAACATACACTATTTGCAGAGTGTGACTAGGTCATGCTAGCTGAAGGGTTCTCTGTCCCTGTTACTTGGTATAGAATTAACATACACTATTTGCAGAGTGTGACTAGGTCATGCTAGCTGAAGGGTTCTCTGTCCTTGTTACTTGGTATAGAATTAACATAAACTATTTGCAGAGTGTGACTAGGTCATGCTAGCTGAAGGGGTTCTCTGTCCCTGTTACTTGGTATAGAATTAACATACACTATTTGGAGAGTGTGACTAGGTCATGCTAGCTGAAGGGTTCTCTTTCCTTGTTACTTGGTATAGAATTAACATACACTATTTGCAGAGTGTGACTAGGTCATGCTAGCTGAAGGGGTTCTCTGTCCCTGTTACTTGGTATAGAATTAACATACACTATTTGCAGAGTGTGACTAGGTCATGCTAGCTGAAGGGGTTCTCTGTCCCTGTTACTTGGTATAGAATTAACATACACTATTTGCAGAGTGTGACTAGGTCATGCTAGCTGAAGGGGTTCTCTGTCCCTGTTACTTGGTATAGAATTAACATACACTATTTGCAGAGTGTGACTAGGTCATGCTAGCTGAAGGGGTTCTCTGTCCCTGTTACTTGGTATAGAATTAACATACACTATTTGCATAGTGTGACTAGGTCATGCTAGCTGAAGGGGTTCTCTGTCCTTGTTACTTGGTATAGAATTAACATACACTATTTGCAGAGTGTGACTAGGTCATGCTAGCTGAAGGGGTTCTCTGTCCCTGTTACTTGGTATAGAATTAACATACACTATTTGCAGAGTGTGACTAGGTCATGCTAGCTGAAGGGGTTCTCTGTCCTTGTTACTTGGTATAGAATTAACATACACTATTTGCAGAGTGTGACTAGGTCATGCTAGCTGAAGGGGTTCTCTGTCCTTGTTACTTGGTATAGAATTAACATACACTATTTGCAGAGTGTGACTAGGTCATGCTAGCTGAAGGGGTTCTCTGTCCTTGTTACTTGGTATAGAATTAACATACACTATTTGCAGAGTGTGACTAGGTCATGCTAGCTGAAGGGTTCTCTGTCCTTATTACTTGGTATAGAATTAACATACACTATTTGCAGAGTGTGACTAGGTCATGCTAGCTGAAGGGTTTCTCTGTCCTTATTACTTGGTATAGAATTAACATACACTATTTGCAGAGTGTGACTAGGTCATGCTAGCTGAAGGGTTCTCTGTCCTTGTTACTTGGTATAGAATTAACATACACTATTTGCAGAGTGTGACTAGGTCATGCTAGCTGAAGGGGTTCTCTGTCCTTGTTACTTGGTATAGAATTAACATACACTATTTGCAGAGTGTGACTAGGTCATGCTAGCTGAAGGGGTTCTCTGTCCTTGTTACTTGGTATAGAATTAACATACACTATTTGCAGAGTGTGACTAGGTCATGCTAGCTGAAGGGATTCTCTGTCCTTGTTACTTGGTATAGAATTAACATACACTATTTGCAGAGTGTGACTAGGTCATGCTAGCTGAAGGGGTTCTCTGTCCTTGTTACTTGGTATAGAATTAACATACACTATTTGCAGAGTGTGACTAGGTCATGCTAGCTGAAGGGATTCTCTGTCCTTGTTACTTGGTATAGAATTAACATACACAATTTGCAGAGTGTGACTAGGTCATGCTAGCTGAAGGGGTTCTCTGTCCTTGTTACTTGGTATAGAATTAACATACACTATTTGCAGAGTGTGACTAGGTCATGCTAGCTGAAGGGGTTCTCTGTCCTTGTTACTTGGTATAGAATTAACATACACTATTTGCATAGTGTGACTAGGTCATGCTAGCTGAAGGGGTTCTCTGTCCCTGTTACTTGGTATAGAATTAACATACACTATTTGCAGAGTGTGACTAGGTCATGCTAGCTGAAAGGGTTCTCTGTCCCTGTTACTTGGTATAGAATTAACATACACTATTTGCAGAGTGTGACTAGGTCATGCTAGCTGAAAGGGTTCTCTGTCCTTGCTACTTAGTATAGAATTAACATACACTGTTTGCAGAGTGTGAGTATGTCATGCTAGCTGAAAGGGTTCTCTGTTCTTGTTACTTGGTATAGAATTAACATACACAATTTGCAGAGTCTGACTAGGTCATGCTAGCTGAAAGGGTTCTCTGTCCCTGTTACTTGGTATAGAATTAAAATACATTATTTGCAGAGTGTGACTAGGTCATGCTAGATAAAGGGGTTCTCTGTCCTTGTTACTTGGCATAGAATTAACATACACTATTTGCAGAGTGTGAATAGGTCATGCTAGCTGAAGGGATTATCTGTCCTTGTTACTTGGTATAGAATTAACATACACTATTTGCAGGGTGTAACTAGGTCATGCTGGCTGAAAGGGCACTCTTTCCCTGTTACTTGGTATAGAATTAACATACACTATTTGCAGAGTGTGACTAGGTCATGCTAGCTGAAAGGGTTCTCTGTCCTTGTTACTTAGTATAGAATTAACATACACTGTTTGCAGAGTGTGACTAGGTCATGCTAGCTGAAGGGGTTCTCTGTCCTTATTACTTGGTATAGAATTAACATACACTATTTGCCGGGTGTGACTAGGTCATGCTAGCTGAAGGGGTTCTCTGTCCCTGTTACTTGGTATAGAATTAACATACACAATTTGCAGAGTCTGACTAGGTCATGCTAGCTACATGGGTTCTCTGTCCCTGTTACTTGGTATAGAATTAACATACACTATTTGCATAGTGTGACTAGGTCATGCTAGCTGAAGTGGTTCTCTGTCCTTATTACTTGGTATAGAATTAACATACACTATTTGCAGAGTATGACTAGGTCATGCTAGCTGAAGGGATTATCTGTCCTTGTTACTTGGTATAGAATTAACATGCACTATTTGCAGAGTGTGACTAGGTCATGCTAGCTGAAGGGGTTCTCTGTCCTTGTCACGTGGTATAGAATTAACATACACTATTTGCATAGTGTGACTAGGTCATGCTAGCTGAAGGGGTATTCTAACACTGTTACTTGGTATAGATTTAGCATACACTATTTGCAGAGTCTGACTAGGTCATGCTAGCTGAAAGGGTTCTCTGTCATTATTACTTGGTATAGAATTAACATACATTATTTGCAGAGTGTGACTAGGTCATGCTAGCTGAAGGGGTTTTCTCTCCTTGTTACCTGGTATAGAATTAGCATATACTATTTGCAGAGTGTGACTAGGTCATACTAGCTGAAGGAATTCTCTGTCCTTATTACTTGGTATAGAATTAACATACATTATTTGCAGAGTGTGACTAGGTCATGCTAGCTGATGGGGTTCTCTGTCCTTGTTACTTAGTATAGAATTAACATACACTATTTGCAGAGTGTGACTAGGTCATGCTAGCTGAAGTGGTTCTCTGTCCCTGTTACTTGGTATAGAATTAACATACACAATTTGCAGAGTGTGACTAGGTCATGCTAGCTGAAGGGGATCTCTGTCCCTGTTACTTGGTATAGAATTAACATACACAATTTGCAGAGTGTGACTAGGTCATGCTAGCTGAAGGGGTTCTCTGTCCTTGTTACTTGGTATAGAATTAACATACACAATTTGCAGAGTGTGACTAGGTCATGCTAGCTGAAGGGGTTCTCTGTCCTTGTTACTTGGTATAGAATTAACATACACCATTTGCAGAGTGTGACTAGGTCATGCTAGCTGAAGGGGTTCTCTGTCCTTGTTACTTGGTATAGAATTAGCATACACAATTTGCAGAGTGTGACTAGGTCATGCTAGCTGAAGGGGTTCTCTGTCCCTGTTACTTGGTATAGAATTAACATACACTATTTGCAGAGTGTGACTAGGTCATGCTAGCTGAAGGGGTTCTCTGTCCTTATTACTTGGTATAGAATTAACATACATTATTTGCAGAATGTGACTAGGTCATGCTAGCTGAAGTGGTTCTTTGTACCTGTTACTTGGTATAGAATTAACATATACTATTTGCAGAGTGTGACTAGGTTGAAGAAGGCTATTTGGGTTTTGAAGAAAGTTATGGCTATTTAACAAATTATGTATTGCAGCTAATATCTTTTTCAGATGCACAGTGATGACTGCAAATGTAACAATACTGCTGCAAGCACACATCATGACTGAAATGTTATTCTAGGTAAATGCACTAGTGTGCTAACCCTCACACCTACTCTAATGCACTAGTGTGCTAACCCTCACACCTACTCTAATGCACTAGTGTGCTAACCCTCACACCTACTCTAATGCACTAGTGTGCTAACCCTCACACCTACTCTAATGCACTAGTGTGCTAACCCTCACACCTACTCTAATGCACTAGTGTGCTAACCCTCACACCTACTCTAATGCACTAGTGTGCTAACCCTCACACCTACTCTCCCAGTAGTGAGACGGGCAATATTTGTTGCTTATGAAAAGTTTATTTTCTTTTTTGTGTTTATTGTCTTCACATTAGTACTAAAGTTAAAGTACTATACCAAACAAGGACAGTACCTTAGTCATTCCTCTGTGCTTATTTTTAAACTTAATTTTTTATGAATTTGTTTGTATGTTTATAAAGGTTGGTCAAAGTGTCTGTCTTTCAAGGGAGAGGCCATAACATATTAATAGTAACAACTGAAATTATGTACATTTTTATAATTATTTATTCATTAATAGTTTCACCAAAACACAGCAGAGGGAGGACTGTTTCTCTTACCCTGGTATTAATAAGTGCTGGGATGCTGCACTGAAAGGTGTCAGTAATGTTTGCATTAGGGTTCCTATCACATCGTCAAATTTGTTCAAGTTCGAAGAACCCCATATGGTCAAGACCATAAGTTAGAACTTGTACAAGTTGAAGTGTTTAAATGGAAATCTCTGTAAGTGGAGGTTTCCATTCATTTCAATATGGTGCGATGTCAGAGTTGGTATATTTGAGTAACAGGGGATGTGGGGGTCGCAACAGTTTATTTTGTTTTTACTTCTTTTTTTAAATTTTTTTATCACTAGTCGAAGTTTTGTAACTTCGAACGGAATGGTTCGAACATTCTGTGTTCGAAGTTATAAAACTTCGACTATGCAATATAGACCCTTGTATTATACTACCATTCATAACATTTCCTGACATTCAGCCTACTTTAAAGTAAATGTCTACAAACTAATGTGTATTTTTTTAACCTTAACTGAATTCACTTATCCATCTTTAGAACAAGGTGTCACGGGTGTAGATTAGCATTGCTGCCTTACAACACTATTTTCCTCAATGTGTTTCTTGCCTGGGGTACCTTATGTAGGGAGTTTGCATACCCCTCCCATTTTTTTAAATAAACCAGGTTTATTGTACAGTTTTTGCCTTATATTACATGTGCAATCCTCATGCATGGTGCACTTACGTCTCCTTGATGACGGCCCATATATTATTTACTTTGAATTATTACCTGTCACTCTAATATTGTACATAATGTGTGGACAAGTGATCCGCTGTGGCGACCCCTAACCGGGAAAAGCCAAAAGAAGAAGAAGAAGAAGAAAGTGTCTAATATTGTACATAAGCACATTCCAAGTTCAGGAATCGCAACATATTGATTTAATTTGTATCAACTTGAATTTGCAAACGGAATGAAGGAGCAAGCAGTTGCAAGAATTATATATTTATTAACATTTCACACAGCAAGATTAAGTGCTTCTGTTCCGCTCAGGGGACTTCATCAGAATACAAACTAATGCCTTCCAAACCATTTTATAGTAATACAAATAACTTAATCAAACTATTTTATAACAGCAAAATGAACTTAATCAAGCCATTTTGTAGCACCAAAATGAACTTAATTAAAATCAATTTAAAACATTATTTAAAAATTGTAAAGAAACATGCACTTTCTTTTAATGCACATTCTTTTTAAGCACATTACTACTTTTCACAAACTAATAAATTTGTTCTCCACCAGAGTGCAATTAAAAAGAAAGAAAAAAACAGAAAAAAAGAGAAAAATGTAACGTACTTTAAGATAAAACAATGACAATTCTAAAAGCCTCTGGATATGTCATTACCAATGTCTAAACACATAAACCCTAAAAACTTTACGAATATTAAGGGTGTGAAAACTTTATATTTTCTAATATGTATTTTTACACTCTTTTTAAAAAGAAGGAGGGAGATGGCTATGAAAGGGTCAACAAAAACAGAATTAAGAGGAAAAGTGAAGGGAGATGGCTATGAAAGGGTCAACAAAAGCAGAATTAAGCAGACAAGTGGAGGGAGATGGCTATGAAAGGGTCAACAAAAGCAGAGTTAAGCGGAAAAGTGGAGGGAGATGGCTATGAAAGGGTCAACAAAAGCAAAATTAAGCGGAAAAGTGGAGGGAGATGGCTATAAAAGGATCAACAAAAGCAGAATTAAGCAGAAAAGTAGAGAGAGATGGCTATGAAAGGGTCAACAAAAGCAGAATTAAGTGGAAAAGTGGAGGGAGATGGCTATAAAAGGGTCAACAAAAGCAAAATTAAGTGAAAAAGTGGAGGGAGATGGCTATGAAAGGGTCAACAAAAGCAGAATTAAGCAGAAAAGTGGAGGGAGATGGCTATGAAAGGGTCAACAAAAGCAGAATTAAGCAGAAAAGTGGAGGGAGATGGCTATGAAAGGGTCAACAAAAGCAGAATTAAGTGGAAAAGTGTATTTAACCCCCCCCCTCACATCCTACATTGGTTGTATTTGAAAAATTATTTATGGACAATATTTATAAATTATATAAATATAAATTATAACTGCGGTGGTGGTGCTGTGGTAGCATTGTCGCCTTACAGTTAGACGTTGCCCATTCAATTCTCATTTAGAGCGTCTTCTGTGTGGCGACATGCGTGAATGGGTGTTCCTTCGTTGAAGGAAAACTCTACTGCCAATCATTAGCGGACCGGAGTTCCGCTGTGGCGACCCCTAACCAGGAAAAGCCGAAAGACACAAACAGTATAAATATAAATTATAAAAATTATATTATTATTATTATTATTATTATTATTATTATTATTATTATATTATGTAAAAAAGGTTATATATAAGGAACCTTAACCTGGAATGTCTAACTACTAACTACCTTGTCCCCAATAATTTGTAAATCCTTGCCACTTGCCGAAAAATAAACCCCTACAAAAACATCATTCTTATAGTTACTTACATACCCCCTGGTAACCATTCATCCAGCATTGAAGACTTTCTCTCCTGGACTGTCTCAACATATAGACAGGAACTAAAATTATAGGGGACTTTAACCTGGACTGGTCCTCCTTCACCTCCAACAACCCAAATAATTTTATCAACATCCATGGTTTCTACCAAACAATTCCATCACCTACCAGAGTAGACAGGTACAGCAAAAAAAAAATCCATACTAGATTGGACCCTAGTAAATAATCCCAAACTATGTTACCAATCTAGTTGTCTCTCAGACAGTCTAAGTGACCACAGACCCACCTACCTAATTAGACAGCATTTCTATCCATGTAAAAACACAGTTTGTATATATATGTAAAGAAAGAACTTTCTCTACTGAAGTCTTCAAAACCCTATTAAGAAATTGTATTGGACCCCCCCCCACTCAAGCACCTACATCTTGACCAGGCTGTAGAATACTTTAATGTTAAAATTCCTCAACATTCTAAATGACCTAGTCCATCTTAGAAAAAGCCGCACTAAATCCAAACGTATACCATGGCTAACCACAGAGGCCAAAAAGTTCCTAAAACTAAAGGACAGAACCTGCTTCCAGTATCAGGCTACAAAAAGTGAAACAACCCTCCTCAGGTATCAAGAACTGCACAACCTAACCAAAAAATGAATTAAACAAGACAAGAAAACATACTACACAACTATACAAAATAAGCTCCAAAAGAATCCTGGGTCTATATTATCAGATTGCACGCTCAGAAGAGCGAACGACAGCAAAAGCTTATGTTGAAACTTCAGAACAGCAATTTTTTTCCAATGGAAAATAATCGCTGTTCTGAAACAAAAAAAAAAAACAGTAAAACATTACTTAATGTGGGGTGCTTCGCCCTTCACACAATATACTTAAATATACCAAGTCCGAGATTGCACTACAGTGCCAAAAAGACAAAGTAGTGGAAGCAGCCAAACAAATTCTTTCCCAGGGAAAGAATTCACTGAAAAGCCACTTCGCTATTTTGCCTTTTCATGCTTTACTGTTTGGCAAATACGCATTCAACAACCTGCGTCTGCGATGGCGTAATAGGGAACCAAGAATCTCCTGGTAATCTATCAACAACCTGCTAAAACCAGGACGGAAGACTACTCCTGACCCTACATCCACCAACCAGTCTGATAGCCTAGCCTCCCAATTCAACTCTTACTTTATTAACTCCATCCTGTCCCTGGTACATAAAAACAGCAACAACTCCCTATCCTTACCCACATAGAACACAGCTGCTGCATTAACTTAAACCCTGCAGATTCGCTGCAGACAAACTTTCAAATGAATTCCTGAAAATAGCATCAGATGTCATCTCTTTTCTTTTAGCCATTCTTATCAGTCAGTCCATCAATGAACAATATATCCCTAAACTATGGAAAATCTCACACATTATCCCCCTACACAAAGGTGGTACATCAACAGAACTTGGTAACTATAGACCAATTGCCATTCTCTCCCCCTGTGCAAAAATTCTGGAAAAATGCATGCATACACAATTACTCCAATACCTGCTAAACAATAACCGTCTATCATCATCACAGCATGGTTTTAGGCCAAAGGCCACTGCTGCTCTCATCAGTTTTAATAATTCTATCCACCAGCTTAGAAATACTGGCCTTCAAGTATCATCAGTCCTCCTGGACATGTCAAAAGCTTTCGGCACAGTCTCCCACCAAAAACTTCTGAATACACTAGCATCCCTAAACATATCCCTTTCCTCACTCTCTTACTTCAAAAGTTATTTATCAGCCTGTCAACAGGCTGAAAAATGGCATAATCAGCTATCTTCTCAGTTACCTGTCTCTATAGGTGTACCTCAAGGATCTATACTTGATCCACTGCTGTTCTCTATTTTCACAAATAAACTCTCCTCTGCTACCCAAAACACTACCATCATACAATACACAGATGACTCCACCTTTATTTGTTCAGCTCCCTCTTTACCTGCTCTTCAACAAACAACTCAGCTCACCTTCAATGATATTGAAAAGTACCTTTCAGACTCTCAGCTTGTTCTTAACTCCAACAAGACCAAGCTCATGTTCCTTACCAGCAACAAACTACTTAATCACTCTCCCCTTCACCATCTCTTCACCATCACCTCCTCCAGTAATACTATAATAGAACCAGTGGCACAGACCAAGCTTCTAGGTGTCACCATAGATTATAAACTTAGATTTGACAAGCACCTGGCTAGGCTTCCTCTATCACATCAAACCCTATCTAGCCAACTCCAATAGAAAAGCAATATCCAGAACTCACCCTCTTTCCAACTTACTATATGCATCCCCAATTTCACCAAGCTTAGAAAAACTGATTTATATAAATCTGAATCCTATTATAATTAAATAGCAAGATTTGCCTCTAACCTCCCATACAGATCACACCATTGCTCTGCCCTGTACCATCTAAAATGGCTTGAACTTCTAAATCTTCTCACTTTTAACCAATTAAATTTCACTCATACCATCCTCCACCACCCTAGCAACTGCCCTGCTCTCAAATACCTAGTTCAATCCTATACCTGCCCTCAATCTCTAAGGTCCTCCAACAAAAACCTTCTAAAAGTAACCAAATCCAATAATAGCTTCCCTTTACGCAAACCAAGTTTCTACATTATGTAACTCCTTACCATAAGCAATACTCAGTTCTACCAACACTTCCGACTTCAAACATCTATTAAGAGAACACCTGAACAACAATTATGTCTTGTGCAAACAAGGCTAACTATATCTTAGCAACTCTTTCACCTCATTCTAAAACTTTCTGTCTGATACTACTCAGTCTCACTCCTATACAATTGACACTTTTATTTACCTCCTACTTATCTTATTACTCTCTGTCTCTATTATTATATGTCATGTGGCTATTTTCTTGTCAATTATTAATATTTTCATGATATACTTGATTTGCATAACATGCATGCCTGATGTTATATACCCATGATTTGTTTTATATTTTTACAGTTGTATCTGTGAAAATGTTTGCAAGTTCCCATTATTATTAAAAATGATTTCTCTTCAAATCTTTGTAACTTTAAATTTTGTAACTTTTGTAAAACTTTGTTTAATTTAGTTAACTTTGTTACTACTGGAGCTTTTCTCCCCAGGAGGGATTGTCATTTTGTTCTAGACACCCTTATAGAATGTAAGTTTCTTACTACAGAAAATATAAGAATTTTAATGGACTTGGCTGAATTAGTTTTAAAAAATCCACCAAAAACAATATAAAATATAAAATAAAACATATTGTTCATTGACACCTGAAGAAGTGGGGTTGCCCACGAAAGTGCTTGTGTATATTTATTAAAATTGCTTGTACTGGGTCCTGAAGCTGTCTCTGAGTCCTGTCATTTTTGTTGGAGCTTTGGACTTTCTTCTCATACAGGACAAGTGAGTTTAAGAGTTTTGGTGGCTGCTGTTGGTTTTGTTCTTAGTTTAAAAAAATAATTTTGAGAAAATTATTTAAACAACTAAAGGGAGTGGCAATGGGAGCAGCTTGTGCTCCTATATATGCCAACGCTTAAGTAAAGTTTTTACATCTGAATATCTTAAATTTATTAAGGTGCACTTAAGATTTTTAGATGATATATTTATTTTATGGAATGGTACCAATGACAAAGTCAAGGATTTTATTGATTTTATATATACTACTTCATTTTTTTATTTTACTTTTACTTCTGATAAAATCTTATTAATTATTTAGATGTTCAGATAGTAAATACAGGGCCTGGCTTTAAAACAAAAATCTATAAGATGCCCACCTTTAGCAATTCCTATTTGTACTATACTAGTTTACATCCATTTCATTTTAAGAAAAATCTTGTTAGAGGTCAATGCATAAGAGTAGCTAGCATGACCTTGTGTCAAGGCAATTTGGAAAAGGAGATGAACATTTTGAAAGAAATGTTCACTCAGAAGGGTTATCCAGAAAATATGGTCAAGATTATTATTAAAGAAGTTAATAATTCCTGGAGTACAAAATTTAAACTACTTTTAGGAGATAGGATAAATGAAAAAGGGAACCCCCACCTTAGAAAAAATAGGAACATGAACACTTTTGAAAGGGCCTGTGCAGTCGCCTATAGTGATTTATCTTGTGAGATTAAAAATATTATCAAAGGGAATTGGAAGTTGTTGAAAAGTAGTGATGAGTTAAATAAAGCAGCAGGCAATGAACCAGTTTTCATTAATAAAACTTTATTACATTTTAAGACATTATTGGAAGGAGTTAATTTTACAGATTACATTGGAAGTAGTAAGGGAACTATCAGGTGTGGAGCCTGTAAACAATGTCCCTAGATTTTGGAGGAGGCTAGTATTATTTGACATAATTTCTTAAATTCTAAAATATTTTTTTTTAAATGGAAATTGTGGTACAAGTGGTATTATTTATTTAGTTAAATGTTCTGGGTATGAGGCATTTTATGTTGGCAAAACCGAGAAGGCATTGAGAAAATGAATTTATGAGCATGATTATGATGCAGGTAAAATGAATATGAGTAATGCCCTAGCCAGACATATGGGAACATGTAGTAAATATAAAAGATTTATATTTAGTATAATACAAGTAGTGGAAAGGAATCCCCAGGCACCTGGAAAAGTATTTTGGAATATAATGAAATCATTTGGCAGATGAGGTTGAATGTTTGTCCCCCACCCAGGTTTAAATGATAATATAAGCATACAACAAGCACTTTCTTTAAGAGCACTAAAAATTTTGAAAAAAAAAAATGATATATCTTTTTTAGGGTTCATTGGGATGTTTGTTTTCTCTCTACTCCTTTATCAGTTTTTGAAAACAGCTTTTATACTAAATTTTTTGTACTAAAAGTGTCATATTTAAGAGTGCAAAAACATATTAGAAAAATATAAAGTTTTTACACCCTTATTGTTAATAAAGTTTTAGGGTTTATGTGTATAGACATTTGTAACGACATATCTAGAGGCATTTAGAAATTTCATTATTTTATCCTAAAGTACATTTTACATTTTTCTTTTTCTTTTTTCTTTCTTTTGTGATTGCCCTGTAGTGGAGAACAGGTTTATTAGTTTGTGAAAAGTAGTAATGCACTTAAAAAGAATGTGCATTAAAAGAACCACTTGTTTCTTTAAAATTTTTAAATAAGGTTTTTAATTGATTTTAATTAAGTCCATTTTGCTGCTGTAAAATGATTTGGAAGGCATTGGTTTGTATTCTGATAAAGTCACCCGAGTGAGATGAAAGCACTTTATCTTGTTGTGCAGAATGTTAGTAAAGATATAGTTTGCGCAACTGCCCATTCCTTCACTCCATTTGCAAATTTATAGTTATCCTTGGGAATGTTTTCATCTTTTTTTGGAGGTTCATAGTTTCTTTTTTTATAACCCAAGCTTATTCCAACATTTATAACTTTCAAATGTGTTTCATCAATTATTTCAACTGTATCAAACTTCAGCAGTGCTCCCATAGTGCCTGCCCAGTTTCCTTCCTATGGGATAACACTATCACATGTTTTACTATGCAGCTCATATCCTATATCTAGGAATTACTTGCTCAGTCAAAATTTCTGTGTTCAGTGTCACTCTTTTCTTCCATGCAGTTTAACCTCCCACTGATTTTATGTTTTCTAATACTGCTATGATTCAGCTAGTTTAGGCCCCTGGTGGCTACAGCAATATATTATTCAGGTATTGTTTAACTTGTAATCTATTTCTGGCCAAAGTCCATATAGCCCCCGGAGGTCTTTCAGTCCACTGTGACTTTTTTTACTATTTTTCTGGTTTTCCCGGCTTATCTTTCTGCTTTAATTATTTACATTATTTACAATACCCTCTCCCCAATTAATTAAACTTCCAAGAAGTGTATTGCTCTTTGCCTATTTTCTGATAAAGTCCGTCCTTAACAGTCCATCTGCTGATCAACTCCAACTTTTTCTACCTGTCCTTTCTCATTAGGCCTGTCAGTCCTACATGCCCTTCATATTTTTCCTTCACTAGTAACTTCCCTTTCAGTTATATAAGTTATATTACTCCTGGGGATAAACTGACAGTTACGTTGAGCATTATTTGCTCAGTCTCTGTCACTGTTGGGAGAGGAGGTGAATTTGCATCCATTGTTTTATCATCTTTTTCCCATCAATTCCTTGTTGTCATCCTTAACTTTGGAACTATATCTCAGCATATATCATTTCTTAGTCACTGTTCTTATACCTGGAAATAACTTTTCGGCTAACTATTATATCTGGTCCCTATATTCTGTTGGATCATTGCCTGGCCAAAATTTGAGTGTCTATGTACCATTCCCCTCCTTACATCTCCAGTAAATTCTATCTAAGTATTTGTGAAGACATTTCCAGGAAAATATGTCACTCTCTCTTTTCCTTCCTGTATCTCCTTCTCCCATTTTTCACTTTGGGCTTCTGTGCACTTGTCTTTTTCTCCCTGTATCCAGCACATTGCAGTACTTAGTAGGCCTTTTGTACCTTCCTCCTTGTTCCACCCCTTCTTACCTCTGTTATTTATTTATTTATTTGTTTTTTCCAGTTTGATTACCAGGGACGTCCACTGGGCCCAGAGAGCCTGTTTTCAGTGGAAGCCCGGGAGAAAAGCTCCATGAAACAGATTACAGTAAGGATAGCAGTCCAATAAAAATAGGGTGCAACTACAAATACATATCAAATAATACAAAGTGTGAGCAATACTGCCCATAGTGGAAAAATATCGTGCAGCTACATTTTAACAAATTCACACAGTTAAAGTCAAAGTCAAAAGCTATTTACAGTATTTACAGAATGTGAGGGATCATATGGGAATTAGATATAGAAGGTTATAGCCAGCTATAAGGTGCTTAGGAACTCAGGAGGATACCCTCCTCATGATAGTATTACTCTACTAATCTCCAGTGCCTCTACCTCCTGCCATCATTTTTGCATCTCCTTGTATTTATTGACCCCTCACTGGTACTCCCTCTCTAAATTCCCTTCCACCTGAAATTCTTCTTTTATTTCTGCCCACAGATTCACTTTATTCTCCAGTGGTATATGAATCTAATGCCTTACTTTAGTTTGTTTGCTCCAAAACTTCCAAGTTATGGTCTGCAGTGTTCTTCCTAGAGTTGTCCTCCTTTTGGGATTATCCCCCCCCCCCATTCTACATCTTCCAAAGTGGGTTGAAAACTTTGTGTGACTTTCTAGTCCTTATTAACTGCAAGTTCTCAGTGGAGGTCTTTAGTAGTGTCAGTACTATATTTTGTTTTACCTTCCAGCTATTTTTTCTGTCCCATATAATTTCTTTCCAAATTACACTGTAGTCTATACCTGTCAGTTTTAAAATATTTGCTACTGTACAAAGCCTCCTTAACATCTGGAATGCCCAGGCCACTACTGACTTTGTCTTTACCATTCTAAGTCTCTGTCCCTCCCAAATGTAATTCATACATCTTTATTTATCCTTCTATAATATATTAATGTAGGAAGTTCCCAAAAGGCTTGACCTGGCTATAAAAATTGTGGTAGAACCAACATTTGCGTAACTTGTTCTCTTGATCTATGTCTAGATTTACTATGCCTCTTCTTTGTAGTGGTGCCCTCACTTTTTCATACATCCTGTAGTATGTTATGGTCAAAGTTTCTCATACTGTACTTTTAAGCCATATTCCCAGGTAATTAATCTCATGTTTCCATATACCTTCTTTTCATCTTCCTCCACTCCCCCACTATGTTTACTGCAGTTGCCTGTGTTTTCTATTTGCTCTATACCTGCATTTCCTCCTGAACCTGTTTAATGTATCACACACTATTTTCATATCTTCTTCTGGCTTGGTTAGCATTAATAGTCTGTCATCTGCACAGAAAGAAATGAACAAATGGTTCTCTTGCCATTAATTTCTACTGATTTCAGTTCTCTTAATATGTGTGACCTCCACCCATTTTCTCACAGATTTTTGTTGGGTGCTCTGGTTTCCTCCTTGCAGCAAGGTGACAGAAGTGGAGTCATTGTTTTGTGCACACTGCTTTAAGAGCAGGAAATTTGAGTCTTGACTTTGGAACAGTGAAGCATTTTCAGTAAAGGGTATAACATAGTCAAGTTTTGTCAAAAATAACTTCCTTTACTATAGATTTTATGCATTCAAAGGGAAATGGCCTTTAAATTTTGAAAGAAAGATTTATTTGTTTGCTTGTCTAGTGCAAAGCACATGTATAGTAAAGAACAGGGAGATATCCAGGGTGCTATTGAAGGCAGAAACAATCTCAGTATCAGTGGTGTATGGCTTGTTGATTTGCGGCAGCCCCTTGAATGATAGTTTTAGAGTTTATTCATATTACTCAACAAATGTTTTTCTATGTGATTTCTGTGCTTTGCGCCTTATGACAACTCCCTCCCTTAGCTGAACCAATCATTCCTTTATGCAGGAATTTCACTTGCGGTCAGGACAAGACCTATTATTTATATATTTATTTATTTATTTATTTATTTATTTGGAGAAGGAAATCCTTTGGGAAGCCACAAGTGAGTTTTATGCCCTTTCCTTCATCATTGCTTTGTAGACATTTGTTACGGCCTACTTCCAGTTCTGGTTGAACTGGTAAGTGATCTGTATCACCATGGAGGCCCCCAATGCCTTTTTCATGTAAGGACATGCTTTTGCAGCCACATACTGAAGGGTACCACCAGCTAGACTTTACAGCATGTTGGCCACTCCAGTATATGAGTCACTAGACAATCTGTCATTTTGGTCATAGCTGGGGCTTCATCCTTCTATGCCCGAAGTTGACATTATTGTTATGACAGGTGTGTGTGTCTTTACAAGCTAATCACCCGTTCTGAGTGAGGGGGCTAGAGGTCATCAATGACCCCCAGGATGTGGGGTGCACTTCTTTCTGCAGAGTGTTTTTTTCCTGCTATAGATAGATAGATAGATTAGTACTAGACTAATTGCCCTTGTGAGCCATTTTAACCTAGCCAGTTACCACACATGAGAATTAAACCCTACACCTTGTGTCTGTAAGGTAAACACCTTAACCATTCTGCCAACCTCCCAACCTATATTTTTTCTGTATGCAGAAACAGGTTTACAATGAACATTACACAGTCAGCAGTGGCTTTTAAGATTCACCAACATCCAGTATTGTATGTCATTCAGTGTACTTTATATACACTTACCAAAGCAGTGATGGGAGTCTTTGGGTAGACCCCTTCAAGGTAATATAAATTCTATCCTGCATCTTATGCCCACTACATGCTCAACTCAATGGATGTGTACCAGAAAGAAATGATTCATGACACTTGTCTTGAGAAATTTCTTCAGGTAATGTACTTGCTAGAGACAGATGGGTTATACTGTCTAGGTAAAGTGACAAGTGAATTATAAAGTTCAGATATTCCCAATCAAGCATCATTATGCAAACTACATAAACTCAGCTAGGGAAAGGATGAGTAATAATAATAATAATAATAATTCATGTTAGTGGCTGGCAGCTCTATGATGATCAAAAACAATGTAAGAAAATATCTACATGCATTTTAAAACCCAGTGCAATATTCATCGTAGATGTTAATTCACTGATGACATCAAAAGCTAATCCACTGTCTAAAATGTGTTACTAGCTTAATTCATTCTTTTTAATGTTTAAATTGCAATTCTTTCCTGTTTTCTAATTAAGATTAATTTCTACCTAGTAGTACTAAACATGGAAAGAGGCATAACTTTTCCCCTGGTTACATATCTTGTAGGTGTTAAACCAGCATCGCTAATTTTAAAGCTAACCAAGCAGATTATAAGCAAAGTCACAAATCCATGAAGAATGAAGAGGCAGAGTCTGATGTGTCAGCAAAACAATAGATATTGATTGTTATGTGACATTTGATACTGACAGGCAACAAAGTGTTACACCAAATAAAAGATGAAACCATTCAAAAAACAGACCATTGACCACCACTTCTAAGGATTAACAGTGCACTCTGCATTGTTACATTCTGTAAGCTGTTATAAAGAGGTCAGGTGAATTATACAATGACAGAAAGGATGCAGCAGGAAGCTAATCTTCACCAACCAAAACTCGTTCACCACCCGTGAAGATGTAGGAATCATGGTGTGCTGCTAGAAAACATGGTGTTCTTCAGATGAGCACAAGGGAAAGGAAGAGTGGACACCGCTGCATCTCTTAATGTGAGGGAGAACTGAGGTAATCCGAGACATAACTGAATTTAACAGTGAGACGCTTTGCACAGTGCTTTAGAGCAGTTTTGGAAATAGGTGCACTCAACACATGGTGCAGCTCTGTCTCTGAGTTGTCACAGTGCTGACCACAGAAATATCTAGCTTAAAAAAACAAACATGCTTATGGTGTTACTATGACAAAAGACATCAGCAGCTGTCGAGCGTATTTCATTAAATGCAGTGCCCCACTAAAGCGTTTACCAAGAGTTTGATGCTCGAAAAGGAGCACTGATGAGATAAAAGTCAAACTAACTGTTCCAGAATTTGTAGCTGAATTGCAAGCAATTTAGAGTAGATAGTTTCAGTTGCTAACTGTAGTCCAAATCCCTTACATTCACTTGCACTGCAGTTATAATGTACTGTTTACATTTAAACTCAGACCATCAGTCCATCCACAAAGTCAGGAATGCTACATTATAGTATGCATCCAGTGAAAGGGATAGCTAAATTCTGACCTGCTAACAATCAGCTACAATGCAGAACATATCAGAAGTATGGAGTAACTCACTTGCATATAGTTCTGTCAGCAGTCATTGCATACCTCTCAGCTCTACAGATTTTTGCAGAATGTCTAGATTTTTGTCTCATATTTTTGACCTGTTTCTCAAAAAATTGTGTTTTGTTGGCAAATTATTGAGGGTTGAAGTCAGAAAATAATAACAGACATTTGAGTTTCAGACTTCATACCCTTCAGAAAATTCATGCTAATGCAAAACCTGTTACTATATCAACTTTCTAAGTCTGAAAGAGCAATATTTAAAAAAGTGTCCCTATTTTTGGGCCTTTGTACTCCCATTATTTATGGCTTTTTTCAGATTTTTTGCTGTAAGAGGTTGACAGGTGTGAGGTGAGGGGTTGTCAGATGAAAATCTAAGAAAACCAGTGTGTGTGTGTGTGTGTGTGTGTGTGTGTGTGTGTGTGTGTGTGTGTGTGTGTGTGTGTGTGTGTCTGTAGTAAGAAGCATAAAGAGACTTTGAAGATGTTGCTGTAATATACTTTATTTGTAATAAACATTTTGGTCAGTAATTTAAAGAATCTATCCCTGATCATTTAATTACAGTTCAGTCTTAAAGTTAAGCCTTCTGCTGTTCTCTTATTGTCTGTTTTGCAAAGAAGTTGCATTGCCTCCTTGTGTTTCAGGTAATCCTGATCCTGCCTCCACCCAAAAAGATAACACTAAGTTATCCTCTTCATCCTATTTTGTTTACATTTAAAGTTGCAGTTTAACCAGTTGCCTGCCATGGTCTATGAGCATAAATCTGTCATCCCACCTCAATGGATTTTTCTTCAGTTGGTTTCATGTTTTAGTACATGTGGCAGTCTTGAGCCTCCTACTAGCAGTCTTAAGAATGCCAGTCATAAGAACATCCATAACTGAAATATTTGTGTCACAGTATCCCTGATCTTTGTATATATAGATGATACGACTGATCATAGCAACTCTGGAGGGCAAGGGTCATCTGTATCCTTACCTACTGGATATACTGCAGACACTATCACTGACATTCAATAAACTCTGTGTAGACTTCACGCAAAGGCTACACAGAGTTTACATGTGTGTGTGTGGTGATGTGTGGCGAGCAGCAGCAGTCATTGCATACTCATGTTACACACCACATTTAAATGTAAATAAGTGTGGTTTTATGGCTGGAAACAGTGTTGCAAGGCAGGAAACCATGTAAACAAACATGAATAGCTTTTTTGTTTAAATCAGAGCACTGAAGGTCCATGGTTTTGCATGGAATGCCACAGTGATCACCAGGGCTTAACAGATATCTCTCAAGTTCTTAATGCAAGACATCTGGACAAAGGCCAACATAATGGAGTGAGCAATGACCCAGAAATAGGGACATATTTGATATATTTGCTCTTTAGAAATGGATTTGAAACTCAAACGTATGTAATATTGAATAACAATTCAAAGATGGCCGCCGTTCTTTAAACACTGCAAAACTACAGCTCTCCAGATATCAGAAACAAAAATCAACCCTGTGGATATATCACAAGATTTTATATGCTAATTGGCAGCAATAACTAAAGTACTAACATCTATCTTCGCTTTTGAGAAGGAAAAATAGAGAAAAAATAGTTTCTAACAGCAGGATTGGAATTGATGGTCAGCCTGACTCTGAACAGAGCAACAAACAAAGGAAATACATATCTCTCAGCTGAAACCTTACATCTGGTATAAATACGTTTACAGTGTATCAAAATGTCAAAAGAAGACAAAACTATGGAAATCACAACTTGTAAAACTAAACTATCTGCCTTGCAATCTCCGGAAAAAGAAGCTTTTTTTAAAAGACAGAAAACAGTTACACAAAGGGAGACTGTAAAAACAGGAATAACAAACAAACCAGACCAACTGGTCAGCATGGAGGAAATTAAATCAGCACTGTTACCTATTCAAGAAGCCTTAAAAGATTTATCAACACAAATGCTTATGTTTAGTGCCACATGTAATCAGATTTTGGAAAGGATGGATAAATCAGAAACCAGAATAGCTGAAAGTGAGGATAAAATAATTATGCTTACGAAAAAAACAGACTCTCATGATGCAGACATCCAAACCATGCAAAATAAAATTTTAGACCTGGAAGCAAGATCCAGACGGAATAATATAATAATCAGAGGAATTCCAGAAACAATTCAGTACAATGATCTGAATGCTACCATAATGCAAATACTCGAAACACTGTTCAAGGACTCTGATAGTGTTAAACAGATTGTTATAGAAAGAGCACATAGAGCTATCAGAGAATAATTTGCTTCAAATGCACATAGACCAGTCTACATCAAAATTCTGAATTATCAAGATGCTAGCAAAATACTGCTATCTATTAAAAAGAATGGTGGATCTATCATCTGGCAAAATAACAAAATTTCCATGACACAGGACTTACCAATACAAATAAGACAATCCAGGCAAATGCTAGCTCCATATTGCAAGTTTTTGATTGAAAAAAACATCAGATTTCAAATGAAGTATCCAAATACTTTAATTTTCACAGTGGATGGTATTAAATATTCAATAAACACTAAAAAAGAAGCAAACCCTACCTTTTTGAAGCTTTTCAAAGCACTGCCACCTTCAGAAGTTTGATCAAAGCATCCAGGTCTTCTTTCAGCATCAGACAGACGGAGACTCCATAACTACGACGATCCAAGGCTTTATAACTCTTTGTTTGTTCTTTTTTTTCTACCAGGCCCTGGGAAACTCGTGATTACATCCTTATCTTGAAATTCCAGCATGTCCACAACGTTTTTCCGAAGATTTATGGCTCCTACGAGTGTAAACAAGCCACAAGGTAACAGGAAGTCCTTTGGAGGATGCAGGGGGACTGATTTCAACATAGCGCATCCAGGAGGTCCGTCCGTGAAATGGTTCCCCCATCGCGGATTCGAAATGAAGAAAACAAGCTCAGCAAGCAGGAAGGACTATAGAGAAGCTGTAGAAACTGTTTGGAATTAAAAACGAAGCTTCCTGGACTTATTTGGAGGGTAAATGGCTTCTGTATGGTATAAGGAAATGTACAGCTGTACAGGTAGGAAATGCTATTGTAATGGGTTGGTTAAAATAGAAGGGTATTGCATTGTATAGTGATAGAATCTGGCAATTATGTCTCTATTTCTTTTTTTTTTTTTTCTCTCTTCCTAGATAGGGTTTTTTTTTTCTTTTGTTCTCTCACTTTTAATTAGGAAAATGTATGTGCATGCTCTGTTCGATAAAATAACAGGATGATGTTAGTATAATAAATGTTATGAAAGACTGGGAACTTGAAATGTTTAAAATGTTACATTTAGGTTGTCCTTCTCTTTAGTATTTTTAAATATATTTTATAGGGATACAATTATTTAGTCAAATGCTTTGTGTAGTACAGTTGTTATTGTTACTTAGAGTATGTTACAAGTTTTAGCAGACTGTTACCTTTGGAGAAGGACAACTACCTAAAACAGTTAGAACATTTAAACAAAAATAACCTTAGGACTGTATTGTTATGTTTAACAACTGTTTCCTTTCTCTGGAATTAATAATTAATAGTGTATATGACAAGAAGTTAAAATGTATTATTCTCATTGCTGAGTATTAATATTGTGAGCTATTAGTTAAACTGGATTTTCACACAACAATTAGTAAATGTGTTTGACTATATTAAGTATGTCCAGAACTGTAGTTAGGTAATTAGTAGTGTTTATTAGGGAATGTTTGGATTAAGCTTTGTAGATTTAGAGATAGTGGTTGTAGGTTTTTTGCATAAGGTTTTTGGGTTAATTTGTAGAGTTAGAAATTTAGATAAACAGAGATATTTAAAGGATGTGAAAAACCTATGTACATCCTGGTCCAGAGGAATAGTGGATAAGCACTGGGCAGGGATGGGATGTCAGATTCGCTTCCAAATAATCTATGGTATGTTAATACACTGTAATCTAAGGTTGTCTCTCAATAGTAGGAATAGGACTACATTTTTGAAGAGCTACAGATGTGGATAATAGAATCTTGGAATGTTAAAGGACTCCAGAACATGAAAAAAAGGAAGCTATTTTTACATTTGTTTTTCCAATCAAAAGCAGACTTTATTTTATTGCAGGAAACTCATTTGACTAATGATCAGTGGGATATACTGAAGAATAAGAAATGGATTAGGGAGATAGTGGTGGTGGAAGGGACAACGAACAGTGCAGGAGTGGCAATTATAATTAAAAACCGATACCAAGAAAAAATATTAGATGTCAAAATAGATAAAGAGGGAAGGTGGTGTTTAGTGGTTCTGATATCTAAGTTCTATGATAAACCTATATTACTCATGAATGTATATGCCCCCTCCACTAATCATCACCATTGTATAACTTCACTTTACTCCATTTTACAACAATACAATAACTGTTATATATTAATGGGAGGTGACTGGAATTCGTATCAAGATCCCAAGTTGGACAAATTTGGTTCATCCAAAGCTTTTAATAAACAGGCAATGATAGCATTGAAGGAATTTAAAACTGATTTCAAACTATACGACCCATTTATACATACACACACACAAAAGAAAGCAGAGAATTTTACTTTTTACTCAAGCTGCCATAAAATGTGGTCGAGAATTGATTTTTTTTTTATTTCGGAAGTATTGCTATCTGCTGACCCATGTGTTTCTACCCAAGCCAGACAATTATCGGACCACTCAAAGATCACACTAACACTAAACAATAATAATATGAGTAATAGGAGACTTCGAGGATACAATTGGTCTTTAAATCCATATTTACTAAGGAAAGAGGACATATTGAAAGAAGTTAAAGAGACACTTGAACAGTTACTTCATAACTTTCTTAAAAACAGACATCCAGTTGATATAGAATGGGCTACAACCAAAGCCCAAATAAGAGGGATTTTTCTTCATAAAGCTACTTACTATAAAAAAATGCAAAATAAGGAACTATTAGACTTGGAAACTAAAATTAAGTCATTAGACCAGGAGTTAATGAGGAACTATAATTAACAAACAGAAATAAACTTATTAAAGTGTCAAAAAGAACTGTTTTTACTACACAATAGTAAACTGTCATTTTATGAACAGAGAAATTTAGTGAAATACGCAAATCATATTCAGACTCCCACAAAAGCATTAGCACGCATTATTAACCAAGCAAAATCAACATTATTAATATCAGAAATAAGCTATAATAATAGAACATATACTAATAAGGCAGATATCATGAATACTTTTGAAAAAATATTTAATCAGATATATGGTGATCAGCAGACAATTTTACCAGATAAAGTTAGGAAAGATTTCTTGCAGAAGATCATATTCCTGAATATTGATAATGAGTCCCATAGGGATTTAATTAAACCAATTTCAGCGGAGGAGGTAGCAGAGATAATTAAAAAGCTGAGACCACATAAAGCCCCAGGCCCGGATGGATTGACCTCTGAATTTTATAAAACTTTTAATGAGATTCTGAGTAAAATACTTTCACAGACATTTAATTATATAACTCAAAATAAAATCAATGATCCTCACTTTAATGCTTCTAAGACTATTTTGATACCGAAAGAAAAAAGTGACTCTAAAAACCCAGATAATTACAGACCCATTTCACTATTGAACATAGACATGAAAATTATGACATCCATCCTGGCAAATAGACTGAAAAAGGTCACAAATTTATTAATATCAGAGGAACAGGCAGGATTTATGGATGGGAGACAGACCACTGATAATACATTAACGCTTCACACATTAATTTCATATGCCAAGTACAAAAATCTCAATATTTATGCACTCATAATTGGCACTTAGAAAGCATTTGACAGAGTTAACTTGGTATACCTATTTGATATGTTATCATACTTTAATTTACCTTCGGATTTCATTCTAACATTAAGGAAAATATATAATAACGCATATACAAATATATTTATCAGTCAAGAATGCTCTAAAAGAACACAAATTAAAAATGGTACCCGACAAGGTGCCCATTATCTCCTATTTTATTTAATCTCTATTTGGAACCATTATTTTTACATCTTAAACAAAATGATTTTTACAATCCTCCAACACTATATGGTATGAAAATAAATATGGCTGCTTTCGCAGACGATTTAAATATATATTGTACCACACTAGTGTCAGACACCGAGAAAATATTAAAAGCAATAGAAGACTTTGAGAAAATCTCTAATTACAAACTGAATTTTAAGAAATCCAAAATATTCCCATTAAAGACTCCTACACTTTTTCATTGCTACCATTGATAGGACAAGTATTGATGGAAGAAAAAACAAAATATCTGGGTATTGTATTTTCAACTGATAATAGAGATTTTTTTATAAACAATGTTAAGTCAACTTGGGATCAGATAACTTTGGACTTGAAAAGATGGAGTAAACTGAAACTACCAATGATGGCAAGAACTGCAATTATCAAAATGAATGTTCTTCCCAGAATATTATATATACTTAGAACTACACAACTTAGAATCATGAGGACATTTTTTAAACAGCTTCATATAGGACTAGGGAGATTTCTTTGGGAACCTAGGAAAACGAGGATAACATATGAGAAACTGATGGCTCCAAAGAATAGAGGAGGTTTAGATTTACCAGATTTTGAAACTTATTACTTGATAATTAATGCCAACAGAATCTTGAGGGTGATTCACTTTGATAGAGGCAGTCTGAAATGGGCGCCAAAATGGCTGGTCTTAACCTACAGACATGTAACTAAAGTGAGAATTAACTGTAAAGCTCTACCCTTTCTGAATAGAGGAACACTCAGTAAGTATGACTTAATGGAACATATTAAAAGTTACGTAACTTCAATTCAAAATCTTTTTACCTCATTAAACCTACTAAAATATATGATGGTGTTTCAACCATTTCACAAGAACCCAAATTTAGTAATTGGGAATAAGTTGATAGACTTACAAAAATTCTCCCTAATAAAGGATTTAATTGTATTGGATCTCTACCCCTTTCTTGGGGTATCAGTTCACGATATTTTAAAAGAGAAAAGTCTTCCTATTTCCTATCTAATTATCATGAGACAACTTAAAGATCTGGCTATAAATTATTTTAATAACTTTGATTTTAATGACGAGGAATTAAATATATGTCGTAATCTGTGGGAAGCTCTGATACAAGATAAAAAATATATAACTACTTCATATAAACTGATAAAAGAGATGAAATATAATAAACATATTCTCTTATCGAATTATTGGAGGGAAAAATTAATATTAGTTGATGACAGCAAGATCTTGGAAGCATTTAATTTAACATTAAAGTCCGTGTCCCTTCAGAAATTACTATTCACACAATTGATGATATTTAACAATGCCTACTATACCCGTCTTATTCTTCATAAATTTGACTCAAAGAACTCGCCTAAATGTCCATATTGTACAGACCAGACAGCTGATTTGTTTCACATGTTTTGGAGTTGCAAATGCATTTTTAAACTTTGGAATTCATTAAAACTTCAATTACAGAAAATGGGATACCAGCATTCAACACTCTCTTGGGAATTTATGATCCTACATATTCCTCCAGATAACTTAGATAAATCAAAAAAGATCATAATCATGAATATTTGTTTATTAATGAAACTATACATAGCTTCAAACTGGTTGAACCCGACTCAGACATCTTGGGAAAATTTTAGAATATTAGCAATCAGACACTTATTAGTGCATAAATTGTTAATCAATGACCATAAGAAAAGCATAAATAATATAAAAATATGGGAGCAAATCTTCAATATTGTGTTGGCTTAGGGGTTCTTATCCACTATTACTCAGGACACATATTTATAAGACTGATTCAATCTTAGATTTGACATAGATCATAACAATAATAAAGACTGTTGACTTTTTCATGTTGTATTTCTTTTTTAATAATTTGTATTAATATATAATGTTTATGTAACTTTTGGAAGCAATCATGTATATATTGTATATATTTATAGTGTGTAGTTATGTAATTGAAAAACAATAAAAACGGATAATTGAAAAAAAATATTGAATAACATCAGTCCTGAGATAATCCCATTGATATTAAGTATATGATGCAAACACAGTATAGGACAGTGTATACAGTGCAGAGTATTGTGTAATCCTATTCCTGGCATTCTGTCTCGATGCTGTGTAAATGATCTGTAAGGGTACATGGACTGCCATGTAAAATAAACACTCAGGGATGTCTGTATACTGAATAGAGATGCACACATGAATTCTTGGAATGGATGCAGGGAAAGAGGACAATGAAACAACCTAATGTACAGTAGATGAGGGCATGTCAATGGAAGACAGTTGTAGCAGCAACAAGAATCATATATCAATATGGCACAGTAGGGACTGCACAGTGAAAATGTGTATTATGTGAATGTCATGCAAGATGACATAGCAATGAGAAGAATATCTGTGTGAGATAAGCATGCTTACATGAACAATGCAGAGGACATCTATCAGGGATGTTGTATACAATTGGAGTATTTGCATTTTGTGAAGCTGTGCAAACTGATTTGCCTGAATATGAGTGTAATTTCAGCAGAGATCTCCGGCAAGTGGGACACAGATAAAGACTGATAGACAGCAGTAGAAGCATACAGAATCCTGGACAATATCAGAAAAATACCACAAATAATCCCATATCTCTGACGTAACATATGTAACTTAGAGTGATCAGACAGGGTTATGCACAAACACACTTGTACAACTATTATGACGTGTGCACACTATGAGAGTAATCATGCATATCGTACTGACACTGTAACATCTGGAGGTGTTAAGAGGGACACTGCTATACCTGTATGTGACATGATAATCAATACCAGCTAGATGAATGGTGTGCATGGCATATATATATATGTATATATATATATATATATATATATATATATATATATATATATATATATATACAGGTCCCCTACGAAATCCCAAACGCACAGAATCCTGACGCCCAAAATACCGAGACAAAAAGCCCAAAACCCCACATTACCGAAAGACCAGAAGCGCGAAATTCAAAATCTTGATGTTAAGGGAGTTAGCGCTTCTGGTGTTGCAGTTCAGGTAAGTGTGTGTGTGTAAGTGTGTTTGTGAGGGGCTTTAGTGTGTGTAAGTGTGTGTTGTGACTGTGGGGTGTGTGTGTGTGTGTGTGTGTGTGTGTGTGTGTGTGTGTGTGTGTGTGTGTGTGTGTGTGTGTGTGAGGGACTGTAATGTGTGGGTGTGAGTTTGCCTTGTGTATATGTTTGTGCGATCTCGAAGTTAGAATAATAAAGTAGGGGGTGTGGGAGGGTGCAGGGGGGGTGAAGCCCCCCTGCTTATCTTTAGTGTAGGGTGGTTTATTTTGGTTATGGGGGAGGGTGTGCGTATGTTTCTGTGTGTGCTGTATGTATTAGTTTTGCGATTTTGAATTTCGCACTTTCAACGTTTTGGTAATGTGGAGTTTCGGGCTTTTCGTCTCGGTATTTTGGGTGTCAGGATTCTGTGCATTTGGGATTTCATAGGGGATATATATATATATATATATATATATATATATATATGTATGTATGTATACACAATCCACACTATTGCAAATGTTAACAATGTCATTAATGTTTGTCAAATAGCTATGTATGTACTGTGTTCATCACTGGAATAGGTATCACACATGCATCCGGTGTAACACCTTGATGGGGTTTCCACAGCATCAGACAGTAATGTTTACACCACAAAAAGAATACCTTGGTATGGCCAATAAGATGTGTGACAGCTCGCTGTGGCAAAGGTGGTGCACTTCTGTTACACATCACTGGAAGGTGTGTAGTGAGATACATGAAGAAGGGTGCATTGTACTCAGTTACTGGTGTGATGAAAGCTGTGAACTATGGAGGTATTATGGCCTTTGATGTGGATGTCCTTCAAATAATCAGTAGTTGTGTCACATACAAGGGAGTAGTCAGCACTGTGGCCACATGCTGGTGTATATACCAATTACCATCTACCCCAGGACACAAGTCACATGCTTACTGGTCTGATTATAGGGTGTGATGCCTACATTATACTTGGGTTGTGTGTTTGTTTTCCTGACGTAACAAGTTCCCCCATATTTTTGTGTCATTGCAGGTATTGTCATGGCTGTGGCAGCAATCTTTGATGTGTGTTGATACTGTCTGTATTATACTAATTTCACAGTTGGAGTCAATGATTACCCACAATCTGTAGTCCTGCAGTGAGCTGTTTAGACACAGGATGTGTATGTCATTTGATGTCTGGGACTTAACTAATGGACAGAAAAGGGACTAGCAGACAACCCTGATGAATAGACCTGATCACTGGACATGAGATATACTTCACCTCACACATTTCAATATATTTCCATGCCATGTATGTGATACAGTGGTCTCCCCATTTGGTGATATAGGTGTTTATAGCCACATCTGAGAGTGCTGAGTGAATACCTCAGTGTGGGTCTGTGTCAAGTTCTTGGGCTTGTCGAGTTCAAAAGGATGATAGTGTTGTCACCATGCATGCCCTTGATGACCTCTTTGAGGACATCTAACAGATGTAACAGACATGATGTAGCATTAACAACTCACACAGGTCTGTTGCACACAGCGGATATATTACTAGTATCCATTTAGTAAAAAGTCCATGATGACATGTTGGTCTATCTCACAGATGAGGAGAATCAGGATGCGTCTATACATGCATGCATCAGGTGCTGCCCCCCCCCCGAACTCACATGGATGCATGTTGATGTACACCCTTCTACAGGAACATAGTCTGTGTGGAGGGTGTGTTTGAAGTGTGCATTCAACCATGTCAGGTAGGCTTATGTTCTGAGTCATGCGATAAACAATCTGTGATGTTGTCACAGCCCATTGATTCTGTGTGATAGGTCTGGATGAAGGTAAGACAGTGCATACTGGCTGTCTTGATCTGGTTTAGGGTTTGGACACAATCCCCCATGCAGGTCTGAGAGAAACTCACCCAGCTGGGGATTAACCCTTAGGTCACTCGATGGGTAACCAACTGGCTCACTAACTGAACACATACTGTGAAATTGGTGAATCACCCTGTACTGGTAGATCTGTCACCATTGGCATACCCCAGGGATCTGTGCTTGGCCCTTTACTGTTTGGAATCTTTTTCTCTACAGTTGAAGCTAAACTATATGGCCTTTGGCTTACCGCGTTTGTTGATTATTGCGTATTGGATGAAATCTTTGAGTCCTCCTGTATTGATAACATACTACAGTAGGGGTTAACACAGACAAATGATTGTTGACAAAGCCACACAGTTTAAAAATGAATGCAAAAATGTGTCTTCATGTTGTCCTGCAAAGTGGAATTCTCTGCTAATTACAACATTGACAACAGTCCCACCCTGCTAAAGCCCATTGATGCAAGCACTGGGAACACACATAGATAGCAATCTGAACTTTGACTACCAAGTGTCTACACTGCTATTGAAAGACTATGTTGTGCACATGATAAGTCATGCCATTATATTCAGATCTGAGGACAATATTACAGCACTGGTACTTAAACCTCATCAGAACACTAACAGAGTATAATGCTGTCTTATGCATGTACCTCACCAGACAACACAGGGCTTACAAACCATGCTA
This sequence comes from Protopterus annectens, assembly GCF_019279795.1. Classification (NCBI taxonomy): domain Eukaryota; kingdom Metazoa; phylum Chordata; order Ceratodontiformes; family Protopteridae; genus Protopterus; species Protopterus annectens. The sequence continues at coordinate 71,090,251 of NC_056749.1, read as the reverse complement.
TGATGTATTTGGATAGACTGAAAGCCATACCACTATAATCTGGGTTGTATAGGATAAGGTGATTTCTGCTTGGCCACCAGACCAGTCTCTGACCCTGCCCTGGTGGGAATAGTGCACATTCACAAGTCAGACATAGCTGATGACATCAGCAGTGTCTGGTGCAGAGAATATGGTAATAACAGTGTCCCACATGCTGGTGTAAAAGGCTCTTTTTAATGCTAAGCAAGAGCACAAACACACACACACACACACACACACACACACACACACACACACACACACACACACACACACATGCGCGTGCACACACACACACACACACACACACACACACACACACACACACACAAATGACTGCAGTGAGAATAGAACTCCTACCTAACTAAATACACAGACTACAGAACTCTGTATTTAAGGCAAGTGTCACAGCCCAGGTCTGGCTTGGAGTGTCTCAAAGAGCACTTTATAGCTAATGACATCAGCAGTGTATGGTGAGGAGAATATGGTAATAACAGTGTCGCACATGCTGGTGTAAAAGGCTCTATGTAATGTCAAGCCAGAGCCCACACACACACACACACACACACACACACACACACACACACACACACACACACACACACACACACTTGACTGCAGAGATAACAGAACCCCTACCTAACTACACCGACTACAGAACTCAGTACTTTATGCAAGTGCCATGGCACAAGTCTGACTTTTACAAGACTCCAATTGAACTTATAGTGGATGACATCAGCAGGGCATGTTGGAGTTGAGAATAGATGTTGAGAATCCTGCATTGGTTCATAGCTTCATAGATTAATAAGAGGTTTCCAGCCTAATCCTTAGGGCATTTACAAGCATAGCTGTGTAAAAATACAAGCACCATTTTTAGCATAGTTAGATGGTCAGTATTAGAGTGATTTTGTGATCAGCACCAACTGGTCCTGTCCATGAGGGACATAGGTGCCACCCCAGGGGTGAATTTACAATCACCCATCCAGTTGTCAAATTTGCACTTGAATAGGAGCATTGAGAAGCACTACTTTACATACAGTGGGAGCCTATTGCAGAGGAGTGGCAATCACTGGGAGATATTTCTGCCTCCCCAGCATGTTGTGTTTATGTCACAGGCTAGGTTGAGATCCCTGTAGCAAGTTATTCTTGCCCCATTTGATTTGCAGAAGTCCAGCATTTCTAGAAGGGCAGGGTTTGAGACTTTTCTGTAGGCTAGGTATAGGTCACCTCTCAGCAGCCTGCATGATACTGAGTACAGTGACGGGTCTTTCAGTCTTTCTATGTTTGTCATGTTTTGGAGTCCTTGGATTCTCCTGCTCAGAAACCTCTGTGTTTTTTCCAGTTAATGCAAGTGTCTGGTGAGGTACAGCCAGAAGGGAGCATTGTACTCAGTTAGTGGTCTGATAAGGGTAGAGTACAGCAGAGCTATGACCTTCCTGATCTTGGATCTGATCTTGGATGTGATAACCTTAATTATGAGGGATGCAATGTAGAATGAGTGTCCCACCACCATGCACACATAGTGATTGACATGTAGATTGCTATCAACATGTATTCCCAAGTGTTACAACACTGTAGTTGAGCTTAGAGGGGTGCTATGTATATCATAATTAGAAAGGGTACTTCATTGCCAAAAGGGACAAATAGGCATTTTTTTGCTTTAAGGCTCAGTCCATGTGTTTGGCATCAAGCGTTTGTGAGTGTCATCCCCTTCAGTAGTATGTTAGCATAGTTGGGGGACTCAATTTGACTGCATCAAGTTGACAGTCATCTGAAAACTTGGTAAGCCACACACCATCTACCTTGGCCTGAATGTCAGAGAAATACTTTCCAAACAGTTGCGGGCCCAGCACAGATCTTTGAGGTATTCCAATGGTAAGTGGTCTAGTGGTGAAGGTGCAGTCCCCAACTTTGACAGTGTGCATTCTGTTCATGAGCCAGTTGGCTATCCATCTTGTAATGCATGGATTAATCCCCAGATGATAGAGTTTCTCTATGATACCTGAATGGGGATAATGTCAAAGGCCTTGCATACATTAGCATCGCAGTATGTCCTGTTACCCCTCATCCAGGTTTTTTGGGTCATTATCAAAAAAGTCCACTAGGTTTAATAAGCAAGATCTACTCTTGACAAAACCAAAATGAGTCAGGTCAAGAGTGTTGAAGGTCACCTATGTCCCTGTGGATAAGGTCCATGCTTATCTCTTCCCTAGCCTTGCAGATAGGGCTTTTTAGGCTTGTAGGTAAATAGTTCTAGTTCTGCATGTTAACTGACTGAAGGTCTGCATGTTAGCAGATTGATGTGCCTTGCATATCACACAACATTTTATATTAATTGCTGTAATGTAGGTGATATATGTTTGAAATAGTATTGAGACAACAGAGTTGCAGTGTTTGGGGAGAGGCAGCACATGGCTGTATTGTAAATATGTGACATATTGTTAGATAGGGCCTTCAGTTTGTTGTGTTTTCACATGTAATTTCATGTCATAGACAGTAAATGGACAATAAACAGCAGTAATACCTAATAATATTTATTTCCCCATTGCTCTCTTAGCAGCTGGTTTGTACGATGGTTGGTTAAGTGTTTGTGTATGCGAGATACACATTTCCATTACTTTCCTTATTTGTGCATAGTTAAACAGTGAGGTACATTGCTAAAGCCTGAGAGTTAGTATTGATTGAATCAACATTTCTATCTGTGCATTGTATATGTATTGTACTGTTATACATAAATGTGGAACTTTTCTCTCTGGGCATCCGCTGAAAACAGCATTTTGTCCAGTTGAAACTTTCCAGGTAAACAAATGTAAAATAAAATAAAAATAACTAAAATAAATAAATAGTATTGAGGCTATGAAACATACCTGCTGCTTAACTGACTCTATTGCAGCAGGTGTAGAGGCATTCACACATTTCTTTTTGAGCCCAGATGATATTGGGCTCGAATCCATGTGTATCTAAGACTTTTAAATAATTTTAAATAATCAGTGATAATGCAATGACATTAATTCTTTATAGCATGTGTTGCTGTGGGTCAGTAATATAATATGCAGGTGTCAACATAACCTGTGAATTACGTGCTGTTTACTTAACTTTGCAACCTTGGCAAAATTACATCTAAAACTTAAGTCTAATCTGACACACCCACTGGTCCGTATTGCTGTTGTATTTTCCTTCTCCCTACGAGTAATCATTCACAGTTGCAATCCATTAAAAAAACACTGTCTGCTCTATGTTTACATCAGCTAAGCCAAGTATTTGGAATTCAGCAGTTCTAATGACTCATACCTCATTTGCATATTCATAGTGCTGACAGCCCTGAATGTATACTATAAAAAGCAAGCATGTAGCTAGGGAAACTAAAGATGAGGAAACTTGTTTATGTGGAGAACACAGAAAAGAGGCTTTTACTTTGGGATATATCTGCACAGAGGATTACTGAACTTGAGAAGGTATGTGCTTGCATTTTGTCAGTTATATACTGCATATGCTGAAACCCAATTGAGAAAAATCTGTTTAATGTTTTATATATATATATATATATATATATATATATATATATATATATATATATATATATATATATATATATATATATATATATATACACACACACACACACACATAGATAGAGAAAGAGAGATTAGTAAAGGCTTATACACTTTTATCTGTATACATTAGTTAGAAGTGTACTGATGGCATGGGCATGTTTGTCAGGGCATTTCACAGGTATACATGATTGGCAATACCTTAACATGGAATGTTCCGTGTTACATAGGTTCATAGGTTGGTACTGGGCTATCTGCCCGAAGGCATATATTAGCCCAGCCACAATGTGCGGTATTCACCGCCCCTTTAATAGTTCCCTAGACCTTTGTACTAGCAGCTAGTACCCTTGGCCCCTATCTAGTAGTGCTGTTGGTGTGATCCCCGGTGTGAACTTTCTGTTACCCATCAACTCATCAAGGTTCCTCTTGAAGAGTGATAGTGAGGGGCTCTGTCTTATGTAGATCGGGATCCTGTTCCATAGTAAGGGAAGTCTCTGCGAAGGGACATCTGTAGACTTTTCAGGGCCAGTTCATTTGATAGCTCTTTTAGCATTTTAAAGATAGTTTGTTAGCAAAATGTGTCAATTACCTGTTCTTTTGGGGGTGGGGGAGCAAAGCTGCATTTCTGTTATGGCACAAAATATTGTTACTCTTCTTTTTTTGCATGCAGCCTGTTGTTCATATTTCAAATCTCTAGACTGTTTTATATTTCTCAGTGTGTAATACTAAAATCCTAGCCTTTCTCTTTATCTGGGAACAGTTATTTTGTAGTTATGTGATACTTATGTGTATTATCCTTCTGTTGTCTTTTAGGACACCTAGGACTATGCCACCCAGGCATCTCAATCCCCAAAAGCCACCATTCACGGGTGCTGAAAATTAGGTAATTGTGGAAGCTTTTAGGCAGCATGTTGTCTTCCTGCTTGAGAGGGGATGTGGAGATATGTCAGGCAGAATCAGATTTGGCAGCAGATCATCACAGATGTCAATGCAGTGGGTGGCCACCACAGAACAAATGACCAGATGCACCATGGGGCCAGTGATATGATCTCATCTACAAGGAGGAGAGTTGCTGCAGTGGGCCATGATCAGATCGGTACTGGGGGGGGAGCTTGTTGCAGAGCCACCATTAACAGCAAATGAAGAGTTCCTGTCCACTGTCAGGGATCCAGACAGCTCCCAGGAAAGGTATGAAAGAGAGCAGTCGGACCACCAGGCTGTATTCCACTTTTAATAAAAGCAAAGTTAAAAACACATGAGCATTCTCGGATCTATGCCCTTCATCAGATAAAATGTATTTCAAACCTCACAGGTTTTAAATAAGAATCAGTACTTACGTATTATCTCAACCACATTTTCGCCCTGATGCTGGTTGCTTCTCCTTGTGTCAACTGGGACCAATGAAGTATGAGAAAACCTCAAAGATGTGTTTTCTTTAATGTGTTATTGTTTTTAGGATGGTTTTTCACTTCAATGGCTGAAAAAAATAAGGTTTGAAAAATAGGTTTCCCCATTTACTGCCAGCATCTCAAGATGTCAGTTAAGAAAGTCCAACGTTCCACTTAAAACGCGTTCCGCATTCTCAGCCTTTGCCCTGCGAATGGAAAGCATCAGGAAAGAAAAGCAAAGCAGTACCCCGTCTAACATCTTAAACAGTAATCGGGACGGGTAGACTGTTAAAACACGATCTTGGTGGTGGGTTTGTAAAACTAGTAAGGGTTTGCACATGTTAGGATTTGTGGCTAGTGTGCTCAAAAGCAGCTAATTCGTTGGAAGTGTGTGTGTGTGTGTGTGTGTGTGTGTGTGTGTGTGTGTGTGTGTGTGTGTGTGTGTGTGTGTGTGTGTGTGTGTGTCTTTTTCTAACATCATACGCTATGACTGCCCACACTCCTTTCAGGCCAACGTACGTATATACAGACAGCCACTGCAATCGCTCACTGAATTCAATGCTTGATGTCTTTCAAGCACGCTAGCCACAAATCCTCAAATTTGTACCCTTACTCATTTTAAAAAGCCACCGCCAACATCCCAGAAGAGTTTTTTACAGTCTACCCTCCCTGATTGCACTTCCTTGTCATTGTTTGAGTAAAAGAGAAGAAAGTCCAGCACGTCGGAAAATGTGGTTGCGATAATACGTAAGTACCTAAGAATCAACTCATGTCAATTCAATACTGCACCCTCCTCCTTTTTAGGGCTGGCTTCAGTGGAACTACCCATTCAAACCAGAGAATTTATCTGCTGTTAATTCTAAAATCCATTTGGATTCACTATATTCTGTATAATTCACCAAATCTCCTTCCTTTATATTAATGTTTACTATCTGCAAAAACCATAAATTTGAAAGTATGTCCTGAATTCTCCCAGGAAAGTGCAGAACAGCATGTTCTTGACATTGGAACTACTGTTTCAGGGACAGCAAGGATGTCCCAGGAGGAGCTTTCGGGTAGACTTTAGTATCTCAATTGTTAAATACTGTTGAATAGTAAAACAATTTAAATCAATATGTTAGTTCTGTTTCACATGATTTTTTTAGGGGGGATTGAAGATTGTTACAGTTAACTACTCATTTTGATTGACTACATATGGGCTTAAGTTGGAGTTGTCATCCAAGTTATTGTTGAAAGGATAGTTAATGGACAAATAAAGGGGTAAAAGTATTACCCCCTGTGTTACTGTTGGTTTACTATCATAAATTCGAAAGTAAAAATAAATAATGTCTTTATTTTCGAATTTATGCATCGAAAATGAACATTTTTCGAATTATAGTAAACTCGAAAACAAGGGTGTATTTTCGAAAATGTCGCTTGCGACATTTACGACGATACACAGCATGCCCACCATTCCCATAATCACCTACCTACCTAACCGAACACACAGTTATGCAGGGGGGCTGTGCCCTGCACCTGTGGGGCTGTGCCCCCCCCCAAACTTAATATTCCAACTCCGAGATCGCACTACAGTGAGGAAAGGGATGCATTTCCCTAACCGCACTGTACCGCGATCCCCTCCCATGACCGAAAGTTAGAATTGCGAATGCACAGTTCATTCGCAATGCAAACCTTCGCTCATGTCACCTGCCGTAATATGAAGTATTCGAACATCTGATGTTCGAATACTTCATAGCCGTGCAAATGCACATCAACATAATGATAGCAAACTGTTACTGTTAATTGTGATGATGTCCTTACCTTTTGCTTAACATCTTCCAGGACCATCTGGCATGCAGAGGATACCCACATCTGCACATGGTAATCCAAACAGGACCAGCTGGCATGCAGAGGATACCCTCATCTGCAGATGGTAAGACAAACATTTATATGTAAGCACTGATAAGCAATTCAAAGAAATATCTTAGTGTGTGATGTTGATGTCAGCACTGTTGTGTGTATTGCTGTACTGTCTAATAGCGTCAGCACTGTTATTTTGTTAGCATATATTGTACTATAGTAGCATAGGTATTAATTGTTCCTGTGTTTGTTGCTTATAATCACAGGTGACCCTGACAGTGGAAGTGTGGGACTTCTATCACCTGATGTCAGAGTATTAGCAGACTCTGATGATGATGGTGGCCAAACAGATGCACAGTCAGGGGCTGCAGAGGTTGAATCTGACACTGAGGTTAACATACAGGTATCTCCTGAAATTCCATCGGACATAACCAGTGGGCCTATGCCTACCCATTGTAGTGCCCCCACAGATGTTTGACTGGTGGATGGTGAGACAATCACTTAGGGAACTGTGGTTACTATGGCTTTAGTGACTGTTGACTCTGGCCATAGCCAAAGTGTTGGTAAAGTGTCACACACAGAAGGGTTTGCTGAATAAGGGTTGCTGTCGATCCTCTAACTGATCCAGGTGTCTCTTCCCATGCCACTCAATATATGTTTAGGGCTGTCATGCAGGCACAGGCATGTTTCCATAGGTACTCCATAGAAATTCTTAGGGTTGTAGATGTGCCACAGGCTGACATGTGTGACTGCCTCCAGTATGTTGCCAATTCAATAGATCAGATGAATGACACATTGGAATGAGCGGTGTCTGTTATGGAACGTCTGCTGGGAGAGGGGTGGCATCCTTGTGGAGGCAGGTCAGCCACATCATCTGCTGTTAGTCAATGTGGCCATGCCCAGTTATGCTCCCATAGTGATAGTACTTAACCTGCTCCATCAGTGGGTGAGCTGTCCACACCCAGATGTGGTAGGTCATGAGGTTATGGTCCTAAGCATACTTGTGAGGGGAGCTTGTCCAGCAGATATCAGCTATGTTCAGGTAGCAGCAGCGCATCTAACCATGGGCGTGGATGTGACAGTGCAACTCCTGGCAGACCCAGTTCTCATGGACAAGGATGACAACGATGAACTGCCACCTCTACCATGCATGTCTCACACCTGTCCGACATACCAAGATGTAGAACTAGCACAGAGCTTGGCTGTGTTCATGCAGATACTCACACACCAATTTCACCTGGAGGACCCCTACAGACACACACACACACACACACACACACACACACACACACACACACACACACACACACACACAGACACACACACACAAAAAGTTACATGGTTCATCTGTGCAGCTTAAAGCTCATTTTGTCTCACTGGCCACTTGTTGCTTTATCCAAATGTCTGCCTGCTTCTCTTTCTTACTCATGCACACTCACCAACCTTTTGTGTCAGCCTAGGGTTCATGCCCCCCCCCCCAACCCCTTGTGCAAGTGATGATAACTGTGCCATATCCCTGTTTTGTATCTTCTGGATTCAGGGATACATAAGCTTTGTGTCTGATGCTCCGAGTGAATAGCTGACTTAGTGCTTACTATATCTGCATTTGTGATGTTGAACTGGTAATTGCAACTTTGACTTATATTGGACTTATAAAGTTAGACAACTGATAGTATTAATATTTTACAACTTTATTGTAAATGATCTTGTGAAGGTCATGAATTCTGAAGCTGCAGTTTGTATCATTACATTTTCAACTTCTCTCTTTAATGATTTCCCAGTACAAGCGTATGGTGCTAAACTGAAGGTATGCAGTCACCATCACTATTTTGAGAGGTATGAGTGTGTGTCTTTGATGCCTGAGGCCTACTGCTTAATAATGGACACATAAGTCAAATAAGTCTCTGCTGTCTCATGTTAAGGTAATTTCTGTACAAATCACCCACCTTTTACTTGCTTACACTAACTACCAAGCAACAAAATGCAAGGATATGCCAGTCATTCACATGATTACACAATACACTCCAGGTTCAGCACTTACCTTGTAAATCCAGCAGTTGCAACAGTTTTAGTTCAGGACTGACTCTGTCTGATGCAATTAGTACACAGCCAATACGTGGGTAGGCAAAGGTTGTGAGAGCTGCCTGGCATCAATGTTGCTATATCTATGTGAGTAGGAGGAAGGTTTTAGGCCCTTAGGTGATGAGGGAGTGTACTATGCATTGACTCTTAACCAATGCAAGGGCATATTGAGCACACTTACATCTACCTACACCTACAGCAGCTGCTGTTTCGCCCTCTGACTCTTCACCTGCATGTGGCAGTGGTGACCTTGACATCAGTGGTGGGATGTGTGCTCCTTCCCCTTGTTGATCCTGCTAAGCTGTTTTCTCAGGATGATGTTGCTTAGCATGGCACATACTGTGAATATTTCAGTACATGTCTGTGGATTCTACTGTGTGGCCCCCACAGATATACGTAGGCACCAGAATCACGACTTCAGCAGCCAAAATACAAGCTCTGTGGTATTTCTGGTTTGAGGGTGTGCCTTATTATCATGTTCTTCAGCAGGTGTGTTTGCATTTCTGATGGTTGTCATCAATCATGGCTCCAGTACTAAACATGTATCCTCCAGTAGATAACCCTTTGGGATATCACCACTAGTGAACATCTGATACTGTTGGGAGGTGTACTAGATATGTGACTTACGGTAACTGCCAGGGTTGCCAGCACACACATTCAAGATAATTCAAGATGATTCCTTTGGCATTATACACAATTTGGAAGGCAATAGAGTGGAATCCCTTTCTATTAACGTAAAGCCTTCCCTAGTCCCCTGGTGCTGTCCTAATTTCTACATGTGTGCAATCTATGGCACCCAGTACTTTAGGGTAGTGTGCTACAGGGTAGAACTCCTGCA